>NC_143147.1:215000-305000 GCF_059928025.1 Delphinapterus leucas | reverse complement strand
AGGCTTCGGGTAAGTGTTAGGGTTAGTGTTAGGGTTAGGGTTAGGGTTAGGGGACGGGGACAGGGACGTTTTAGGGTACAGGTTAGGGTACGACAACGGTTTAGGGTGAGCGTAATTGTTAGGGTACGGGTTAGTGTTAGCGTACGGGTTAGGATTGGGGGACGGGTGAGTGTAAGGCTTCGGGTAAGGGTTAGGGTTAGGGTTAGGGTTAGGGTTAGGGGACGGGGACGATTTAGGGTATAGGTTAGGGTACGACAACGGTTTAGGGTGAGCGTACGTGTTAGGGTACGGGTTAGTGTTAGCGTACGGGTTAGGATTAAGGGACGGGTGAGGGTAAGGCTTCGGGTAAGGGTTAGGGTTAGGGTTAGGGGACGGGGACAGTTTAGTGTACAGGTTAGTGTACGACAACGGTTTAGGGTGAGCGTACGTGTTAGGGTACGGGTTAGTGTTGGCGTACGGGTTAGGATTAGGGGACGGGTGAGGATAAGGCTTCGGGTAAGGGTTAGGGTTAGGGTTAGGGTTAGGGGACGGGGACGGGGACGGTTTAGGGTACAGGTTAGGGTACGACAACGGTTTAGGGTGAGCTTACGTGTTAGGGTACGGGTTAGTGTTAGCGTACGGGTTAGGATTAGGGGACGGGTGAGGGGAAGGCTTCGGGTAAGGATTAGGGTTAGGGATAGGGTTAGGGTTAGGGTTAGGGGTCGGGGACGGTTTAGGGTACAGGTTAGGGTATGACAACGGATTAGGGTGAGCGTACGTGTTAGGGTACGGGTTAGTGTTAGGGTACGGGTTAGGATTAGGGGACGGGTGAGGGTAAGGCTTCCGGTAAGTGTTAGGGTTAGTGTTAGGGTTAGGGTTAGGGTTAGGGGACGGGGACAGGGACGTTTTAGGGTACAGGTTAGGGTACGACAACGGTTTAGGGTGAGCGTAATTGTTAGGGTACGGGTTAGTGTTAGCGTACGGGTTAGGATTAGGGGACGGGTGAGTGTAAGGCTTCGGGTAAGGGTTAGGGTTAGGGTTAGGTTTAGGGTTAGGGTTAGGGGACGGGGACGGTTTAGGGTACAGGTTAGGGTACGACAACGTTTTAGTGTGAGCATACGTGTTAGGGTACGGGTTAGTGTTAGCGTACGGGTTAGGATTAGGGGACGGGTGAGGGTAAGGCTTCGGGTAAGGTATAGGGTTAGGGTTAGGGTTAGGGTTAGGGTTAGGTTTAGGGTTAGGGGACGGGGACGGTTTAGGGTACAGGTTAGTGTACGACAAAGATTTAGGGTGAGCGTACGTGTTAGGGTACGGTTTAGTGTTAGCGTACGGGTTAGGATTAGGGGACGGGTGAGGGTCAGGCTTCGGGTAAGGGTTAGGGTTAGGGTTAGGGTTATGTTTAGGGGACGGGGACGGTTTAGGGTACAGGTTAGGGTACGATAACGGTTTAGGGTAGCATACGTTTTAGGGTACGGGTTAGTGTTAGCGTACGGGTTAGGATTAGGGGACGGGTGAGGGTAAGGCTTCGGGTAAGGGTTAGGGTTAGGGTTAGGGTTAGGGTTAAGGGACGGGGACGATTTAGGGTACAGGTTAGGGTACGACAATGGTTTAGGGTGAGCGTACGTGTTAGGGTACGGGTTAGTTTTAGCGTACGGGTTAGGATTAGGGGACGGGTGAGGGTAAGGCTTCGGGTAAGGGTTCGGGTTAGGGTTAGGGTTAGCGTTAGTGTTAGGCGACGGGGACGGTTTAGGGTACAGGTTAGGGTTAGGGTTAGGGTTAGGGTTAGGGGACGGGGACGGATTAGGGTACAGGTTAGGGTACGACAACGGTTTAGGGTGAGCGTACGTGTTAGGGTACGGATTAGTGTTAGCGTACGGTTTAGGATTAGGGGACGGGTGAGGGAAGCCTTCGGGTAAGGGTTAGGGTTAGGGTTAGGGGACGGGAACGGTTTAGGGTATAGGTTAGTGTACGAAAACGGTTTAGGGTGAGCGTACGTGTTAGGGTACGGGTTAGTGTTGGCGTACGGGTTAGGATTAGGGGACGGGTGAAAGTAAGGCTTCGGGTAAGGTTTAGGGTTAGGGTTAGGCTTAGGGTTAGGGTTAGGGGACGGGGACGGGGACGGTTTAGGGTACAGGTTAGGGTACAACAACGGTTTAGGGTGAGCGTACGTGTTAGGGTACGGGTTAGTGTTAGCATACGGGTTAGGATTAGGGGACGGGTGAGGGTAAGGCTTCGGGTAAGTGTTAGGGTTAGGGTTAGGGTTAGGGTTAGGGCACGGGGACGGTTTAGGGTACAGGTTAGGGTACGACAACGGTTTAGACTGAGCGTACGTGTTAGGGTATGGGTTAGTGTTAGCGTACGGTTTAGGATTAGGAGACGGGTAAGGGTAAGGCTTCGGGTAAGGGTTAGGGTTAGGGTTAGGGTTAGGGTTAGGGGACGGGGACGGTTTAGGGTACAAGTTAGGGTACGACAACGGTTTAGGGTGAGCGTACGTGTTAGGGTACGGGTTAGTGTTAGCGTACGGGTTAGGATTGGGGACGGGTGAGGTTAAGGCTTCGGGTAAGGTTTAGGGTTAGGGTTAGGGTTAGGGTAAGGTTAGGGGACGGGGACGGTTTAGGGTACAGGTTAGGGTACGACAATGGTTTAAGGTGAGCGTATGTGTTAGGGTATGGGTTAGTGTTAGCGTACGGTTTAGGATTAGGGGACGGGTGAGCGTAAGGCTTCGGGTAAGGGTTAGGGTTAGGGTTAGTGTTAGGGGACGGGGACGGTTTAGGGTACAGGTTAGTGTACGACAACGGTTTAGGGTGAGCGTACGTGCTAGGGTACGGGTTAGTGTTGGCGTACGGGTTGGGATTAGGGGACGGGTGAGGGTAAGGCTTCGGGTAAGGGTTAGGGTTAGGGTAAGGGGACGGGGACGGGGACGGGAACGGTTTAGGGTACAGGTTAGGGTACTACAACGGTTTAGGGTGAGCTTACGTGTTAGGGAACGTGTTAGTGTTAGCGTACGGGTTAGGATTAGGGGACGGGTGAGGGTAAGGCTTCGGGTAAGGCTTAGGGTTAGGGTTAGGGTTAGGGTTAGAGTTAGGGGACGGGGACGGTTTAGGGTACAGGTTAGGGTACGCCAACGGTTTAGGGTGAGCGTACGTGTTAGGGTACGGGTTTGTGTTAGCGTACGGTTTAAGATTAGGGGACGGTTGAGGGTAAAGCTTCGGGTAAGGGTTAGCGTTAGGGTTAGGGTTAGGGTTAGGGGATGGGGACGGGGACGCTTTAGGGTACAGGATAGGGTACGACAACGGTTTAGGGTGAGCGTATGTGTTAGGGTACGGGTTAGTGTTAGCGTACGGGTTAGTATTAGGGGACGGTTGAGGGTAAGGCTTCGGGTAAGGGTTAGGGTTAGGGTTAGGGTTAGGGTTAGGGTTAGGGGACGGGGACGGTTTAGGGTACAGGTTAGGGTACGACAACGGTTTAGGGTGAGTGTACGTGTTAGGGTACGGGTTAGTGTTAGCGTACGGGTTAGGATTAGGGTACGGCTGAGGGTAAGGCTTCGGGTAAGGGTTAGGGTTAGGGCTGGGGTTAGGGTTAGGGTTAGGGTTAGGGGACGGGGACGGTTTAGGGTGCAGGTTAGGGTACGACAATGGTTTAGGGTGAGCGTACGTGTTAGGGTACGGGTTAGTGTTAGCGTACGGGTTAGGATTAGGTTACGGCTGAGGGTAAGGCTTCGGGTAAGGGTAAGGATTAGGGTTAGGGTTAGGGTTTGGGGACGGGGACGGTTTAGGGTACAGGTTAGGGTACGACAACGGTTTAGGGTGAGCGTACGTGTTAGGGTACGGGTTAGTGTTAGCGTACGGTTTAGGATTAGGGGACGGGTGAGGTTAAGGCTTCGGGTAAGGGTTAGGGTTAGGGTTAGTGTTAGGGTTAGGGGACGGGGACGGTTTAGGGTACAGGTTAGGGTACGACAACGGTTTAGGGTGAGCGTACGTGTTAGGGTACGGGTTAGTGTTAGCGTACGGGTTAGGATTAGGGGACGGGTGAGGGTAAGGCTTCGGGTAAGGGTTAGGGTTAGGGTTAGGGTTAGGGTTAGGGGACGGGGACGGGGACGGGGAAGGTTTAGGGTACAGGTTAGGGTACGACAAAGGTTTAGGGTGAGCGTACGTGTTAGGGTACGGGTTAATGTTAGCGTACGGGTTAGGATTAGGGTACGGGTGAGGGTAAGGCTTCGGGTAAGGGTTAGGGTTAGGGTTAGGGTTAGGGTTAGGGGACGGGGACGGGCACGGTTTAGTGTAAAGGTTAGGGAACGACAACGGTTTAGGGTGAGCGTACGTGTTAGAGTACGGGTTAGTGTTAGCGTACGGGTTAGGATTAGGGGACGGGTGAGTGTAAGGCTTCGGGTAAGGGTTAGGGTTAGGTTTAGGGTTAGGTTTAGGGGACGGGGACGGTTTAGGGTACAGGTTAGGGTACGACAACGGTTTAGGGTGAGCGTACGTGTTAGGGTACGGGTTAGTGTTAGCGTACGGGTTAGGATTAGGGGACGGGTGAGGGTAAGGCTTCGGGTAAGGGTTAGGGTTAGGGTTAGGGTTAGGGGACGGGGACGGGGACGGTTTAGGGTACAGGTTAGGGTACATCAACGGTTTAGGGTGAGCGTACGTGTTAGGGTACGGGTTAGTGTTAGCGTACGGGTTAGGATAAGGGGACGGGTGAGGGTAAGGCTTCGGTAAAGGGTTAGGGTTAGGGTTAGGGTTAGGGGACAAGGGCGGTTTAGGGTACAGGTTAGCGTACGACAACGTTTTAGGGTGAGCGTACGTGTTAGGGTACGGGTTAGTGTTAGCGTACGAGTTAGGATTATGTGACGGGTCAGGGTAAGGCTTCGTGTAAGGGTTAGGGTTAGGGTTAGGGTTAGGGTTAGGGGACGGGGACGGTTTAGGGTATAGGTTAGGGTACGACAACGGTTTAGGGTGAGCGTACGTGTTAGGGTACGGGTTAGCGTTAGCGTACGGGTTAGGATTAGGGGACGGGTGAGGGTAAGGCTTCGGGTAAGGGTTAGGGTTAGGGTTAGGGTTAGGGTTAGGGTTAGAGGACGGGGACGGTTTAGGGTACAGGTTAGGGTACGACAACGTTTTAGGGTTAGCGTAGGTGTTAGGGTACGGGTTAGTGTTAGCGTACGGGTTAGGATTAGGGAACGGGTGAGGGTAAGGCTTCGGTTAAGGTTTAGGGTTAGGGTTAGGGTTAGGGTTAGGGGACGGGGACGGTTTAGGGTACAGGTTAGGGTACGACAACTGTTTAGGGTGAGCGTACGTGTTAGGGTACGGGTTAGTGTTAGCGTACGGGTTAGGATTAGGGGACGGGTGAGGGTAAGGCTTCGGGTAAGGGTTAGGGTTAGGGTTAGGGTTAGGGTTAGGGGACGGGGACCGTTTAGCGTACAGGTTAGGGTACGACAACGGTTTAGGGTGAGCGTACGTGTTAGGGTACGGGTTAGTGTTAGCGTACGGGTTAGGATTAGGGGACGGGTGAGGGTAAGGCTTCGGGTAAGGGTTAGGGTTAGGGTTAGGGTTAGGGTTAGGGTTTGGGGACGGGGACGGTTTAGGGTACAGGTTAGGGTACGACAACGGTTTAGGGTGAGCGTACATGTTAGGGTATATGTTAGTGTTAGCGTACGGGTTAGGATTAGGGGACGGGTGAGGGTAAGGCTTCGGGTAAGGGTTAGGGTTAGGGTTAGTGTTATGGGACGGGGACGGGGACGGTTTCGGGTACAGGTTAGGGTACGACAACGGTTTAGGGTGAGGGTACGTGTTAAGGTATGGGTTAGTGTGAGCGTACGGGTTAGGATTAGGGGACGGGTGAGGGTAAGGCTTCGGGTAAGGGTTAGGGTTAGGGTTAGGGTTAGGGTTAGGGTTAGGGCACGGGGACAGTTTAGGGTACAGGTTAGGGTACGACAACGGTTTAGGGTGAGCGTACGTGTTACGGTACGGGTTAGTGTTAGCGTACGGTTTAGGATTAGGGGACGGGTGAGGGTAAGGCTTCGGGTAAGGGTTAGGGTTAGGGTTAGCATTAGGGTTAGGGGACGGGGACGGTTTAGTGTACAGGTTAGGGTACGACAACGGTTTAGGGTGAGTGTACGTGTTTTGGTACGGGTTAGTGTTAGCGTACAGGTTAGCATTAGGGGACGGGTGAGGGTAAGGCTTTGGGTAAGGGTTAGGGTTAGGGTTAGGGTTAGGGTTAGGGGACGGGGACGGTGACGGTTTAGGGTACAGGTTAGGGTACGACAATCGTTTAGGGTGAGCGTACGTGTTAGGGTACGGGTTAGTGTTAGCGTACGGGTTAGCATTAGGGGACGGGTGAGGGTAAGGCTTCGGGTAAGGGTTAGGGATAGGGTTAGGGTTAGGGTTAGGGTTAGGGGACGGGGACGGTTTAGGTTACACGTTAGGGTACGACAACGGTTTAGGGTGAGCGTACGTGTTAGGGTACGGGTTAGTGTTAGCGTACGGGTTAGTATTAGGAGAAGGGTGAGGGTAAGACTTCGGATAAGGGTTAGGGTTAGGGTTAGGGTTAGGGGACGGGCACGGGGACGGTTTAGGGTACAGGTTAGTGTACGACAACGGTTTAGGGTGAGCGTACGTGTTAGGGTACGGGTTAGTGTTAGCGTACGGGTTAGGATTAGGGGACGGGTGAGGGTAAGGCTTCGGGTAAGGGTTAGGGTTAGGGTTAGGGTTAGGGGACGGGGACGGGAACGGGGACGGTTTAGGGTACAGGTTAGGGTACGACAATGGTTTAGGGTGAGCGTACGTGTTAGGGTACGGGTTATTGTTAGCGTACGGGTTAGGATTAGGGGACGGGTGAGTGTAAGGCTTCGGGTAAGGATTAGGGTTAGGGTTAGTGTTACGGTTAGGGTTAGGGGACTGGGACGGTTTAGGGTACAGGTTAGGGTACGACAACCGTTTAGGGTGAGCGTACGTGTTAGGGTACGGGTTAGTGTTAGCGTACGGGTTAGGATTATGGGACGGGTGAGGGTAAGGCTTCGGGTAAGGGTTAGGGTTAGGGTTAGGGTTAGGGTTAGGGGACGGGGACGGTTTAGGGTATAGGTTAGGGTACGACAACGGTTTAGGGTGAGCGTACGTGTTAGGGTACGGGTTAGTGTTAGCGTACTTGTTAGGATTAAGGGACGGGTGAGGGTAAGGCTTCGGGTAAGGGTTAGGGTTAGGGTTAGGGGACGGGGACAGTTTAGTGTACAGGTTAGTGTACGACAACGGTTTAGGGTGAGCGTACGTGTTAGGGTACGGGTTAGTGTTGGCGTACGGGTTAGGATTAGGGGACGGGTGAGGATAAGGCTTCGGGTAAGGGTTAGGGTTAGGGTTAGGGTTAGGGGACGGGGACGGGGACGGTTTAGGGTACAGGTTAGGGTACGACAACGGTTTAGGTTGAGCTTACGTGTTAGGGTACGGGTTAGTGTTAGCGTACGGGTTAGGATTAGGGGACGGGTGAGGGGAAGGCTTCGGGTAAGGATTAGGGTTAGGGATAGGGTTAGGGTTAGGGTTAGGGGTCGGGGACGGTTTAGGGTACAGGTTAGGGTACGACAACGGTTTAGGGTGAGCGTACGTGTTAGGGTACGGGTTAGTGTTAGGGTACGGGTTAGGATTAGGGGACGGGTGAGGGTAAGGCTTCGGGTAAGTGTTAGGGTTAGTGTTAGGGTTAGGGTTAGGGTTAGGGGACGGGGACAGGGACGTTTTAGGGTACAGGTTAGGGTACGACAACGGTTTAGGGTGAGCGTAATTGTTAGGGTACGGGTTAGTGTTAGCGTACGGGTTAGGATTAGGGGACGGGTGAGTGTAAGGCTTCGGGTAAGGGTTAGGGTTAGGGTTAGGTTTAGGGTTAGGGTTAGGGGACGGGGACGGTTTAGGGTACAGGTTAGGGTACGACAACGTTTTAGTGTGAGCATACGTGTTAGGGTACGGGTTAGTGTTAGCGTACAGGTTAGGATTAGGGGACGGGTGAGGGTAAGGCTTCGGGTAAGGTATAGGGTTAGGGTTAGGGTTAGGGTTAGGGTTAGGTTTAGGGTTAGGGGACGGGGACGGTTTAGGGTACAGGTTAGTGTACGACAAAGATTTAGGGTGAGCGTACGTGTTAGGGTACGGTTTAGTGTTAGCGTACGGGTTAGGATTAGGGGACGGGTGAGGGTCAGGCTTCGGGTAAGTGTTAGGGTTAGGGTTAGGGTTAGGGTTAGGGTTAGGGGACGGGGACGGTTTAGGGTACAGGTTAGGGTACGACAACGGTTTAGGGTGAGCGTACGTGTTAGGATACGGGTTAGTGTTAGCGTACGGTTTAGGATTAGGTGACGGGTGAGGGTAAGGCTTCGGGTAAGGGTTAGGGTTAGGGTTAGGGTTAGGGTTAGGGGACGGGGACAGTTTAGGGTACAGGTTAGTGTACGACAACGGTTTAGAGGGAGCGTACGTGTTAGGGTACGGGTTAGGGTAGGCGTACGGGTTAGGATTAGGGGACGGGTGAGGATAAGGCTTCGGGTAAGGGTTAGGGTTAGGGTTAGGGTTAGGGGACGGGGACGGTTTAGGGTACAGGTTAGGGTACGACAACGGTTTAGGGTGAGCGTACGTGTTAGGGTAGGGGTTAGTGTTAGCGTACGGGTTAGGATTAGGGGACGGGTGAGGGTAAGTCTTCGGGTAAGGGTTAGGGTTAGGGTTAGGGTTAGGGTTAGGGTTAGGGGCGGGGACAGGGACGGTTTAGGGTACAGGTTAGGGTTCGACAACGGTTTAGGGTGAGCGTAAGTGTTAGGGTACGGGTTAGTGTTAGCGTAAGGGTTAGGATTAGGGGACGGGTGAGGGTAAGGCTTCGGGTAAGGGTTAGGGTTAGGGTTAGGCTTAGGGTTAGTGTTAGGGGACGGGGACGGGGACGGTTTAGGGTACAGGTTAGGGTACGACAACGGTTTACGGTGAGCGTACGTGTTAGGGTACGGGTTAGTGTTAGCGTACGGGTTAGGATTAGGGGACGGGTGAGGGTAAGGCTTCGGGTAAGTGTTAGGGTTAGGGTTAGGGTTAGGGTTAGGGTTAGGGCACGGGGACGGTTTAGGGTACAGGTTAGGGTACGACAACGGTTTAGGGTGAGTGTACGTGTTTTGGTACGGGTTAGTGTTAGCGTACAGGTTAGCATTAGTGGACGGGTGAGGGTAAGGCTTCGGGTAAGGGTTAGGGTTAGGGTTAGGGTTAGGGTTAGGGTTAGGGGACGGGGACGGGGACGGTTTAGGGTACAGGTTAGGGTACGACAATCGTTTAGGGTGAGCGTACGTGTTAGGGTACGGGTTAGTGTTAGCGTACGGGTTAGCATTATGGGACGGGTGAGGGTAAGGCTTCGGGTAAGGTTTAGGGATAGGGTTAGGGTTAGGGTTAGGGTTAGGGGACGGGGACGGTTTAGGTTACACGTTAGGGTACGACAACGGTTTAGGGTGAGCGTACGTGTTAGGGTACGGGTTAGTGTTAGCGTACGGGTTAGTATTAGGAGAAGGGTGAGGGTAAGACTTCGGATAAGGGTTAGGGTTAGGGTTAGGGTTAGGGGACGGGCACGGGGACGGTTTAGGGTACAGGTTAGTGTACGACAACGGTTTAGGGTGAGCGTACGTGTTAGGGTACGGGTTAGTGTTAGCGTACGGGTTAGGATTAGGGGACGGGTGAGGGTAAGGCTTCGGGTAAGGGTTAGGGTTAGGGTTAGGGTTAGGGGACGGGGACGGGGACGGGGACGGTTTAGGGTACAGGTTAGGGTACGACAACGGTTTAGGGTGAGCGTACGTGTTAGGGTACGGGTTATTGTTAGCGTACGGGTTAGGATTAGGGGACGGGTGAGTGTAAGGCTTCGGGTAAGGATTAGGGTTAGGGTTAGTGTTACGGTTAGGGTTAGGGGACTGGGACGGTTTAGGGTACAGGTTAGGGTACGACAACCGTTTAGGGTGAGCGTACGTGTTAGGGTACGGGTTAGTGTTAGCGTACGGGTTAGGATTATGGGACGGGTGAGGGTAAGGCTTCGGGTAAGGGTTAGGGTTAGGGTTAGGGTTAGGGTTAGGGGACGGGGACGGTTTAGGGTATAGGTTAGGGTACGACAACGGTTTAGGGTGAGCGTACGTGTTAGGGTACGGGTTAGTGTTAGCGTACGGGTTAGGATTAAGGGACGGGTGAGGGTAAGGCTTCGGGTAAGGGTTAGGGTTAGGGTTAGGGGACGGGGACAGTTTAGTGTACAGGTTAGTGTACGACAACGGTTTAGGGTGAGCGTACGTGTTAGGGTACAGGTTAGTGTTGGCGTACGGGTTAGGATTAGGGGACGGGTGAGGATAAGGCTTCGGGTAAGGGTTAGGGTTAGGGTTAGGGTTAGGGGACGGGGACGGGGACGGTTTAGGGTACAGGTTAGGGTACGACAACGGTTTAGGGTGAGCTTACGTGTTAGGGTACGGGTTAGTGTTAGCGTACGGGTTAGGATTAGGGGACGGGTGAGGGGAAGGCTTCGGGTAAGGATTAGGGTTAGGGATAGGGTTAGGGTTAGGGTTAGGGGTCGGGGACGGTTTAGGGTACAGGTTAGGGTACGACAACGGTTTAGGGTGAGCGTGCGTGTTAGGGTACGGGTTAGTGTTAGGGTACGGGTTAGGATTAGGGGACGGGTGAGGGTAAGGCTTCGGGTAAGTGTTAGGGTTAGTGTTAGGGTTAGGGTTAGGGTTAGGGGACGGGGACAGGGACGTTTTAGGGTACAGGTTAGGGTACGACAACGGTTTAGGGTGAGCGTACGTGTTAGGGTACGGGTTAGTGTTAGCGTACGGGTTAGGATTAAGGGACGGGTGAGGGTAAGGCTTCGGGTAAGGGTTAGGTTTAGGGTTAGGGGACGGGGACAGTTTAGTGTACAGGTTAGTGTACGACAACGGTTTAGGGTGAGCGTACGTGTTAGGGTACGGGTTAGTGTTGGCGTACGGGTTAGGATTAGGGGACGGGTGAGGATAAGGCTTCGGGTAAGGGTTAGGGTTAGGGTTAGGGTTAGGGGACGGGGACGGGGACGGTTTAGGGTACAGCTTAGGGTACGACAACGGTTTAGGGTGAGCTTACGTGTTAGGGTACGGGTTAGTGTTAGCGTACGGGTTAGGATTAGGGGACGGGTGAGGGGAAGGCTTCGGGTAAGGATTAGGGTTAGGGATAGGGTTAGGGTTAGGGTTAGGGGTCGGGGACGGTTTAGGGTACAGGTTAGGGTACGACAACGGTTTAGGGTGAGCGTACGTGTTAGGGTACGGGTTAGTGTTAGGGTACGGGTTAGGATTAGGGGACGGGTGAGGGTAAGGCTTCGGGTAAGTGTTAGGGTTAGTGTTAGGGTTAGGGTTAGGGTTAGGGGACGGGGACAGGGACGTTTTAGGGTACAGGTTAGGGTACGACAACGGTTTAGGGTGAGCGTAATTGTTAGGGTACGGGTTAGTGTTAGCGTACGGGTTAGGATTAGGGGACGGGTGAGTGTAAGGCTTCGGGTAAGGGTTAGGGTTAGGGTTAGGTTTAGGGTTAGGGTTAGGGGACGGGGACGGTTTAGGGTACAGGTTAGTGTACGACAACGTTTTAGTGTGAGCATACGTGTTAGGGAACGGGTTAGTGTTAGCGTACGGGTTAGGATTAGGGGACGGGTGAGGGTAAGGCTTCAGGTAAGGTATAGGGTTAGGGTTAGGGTTAGGGTTAGGGTTAGGTTTAGGGTTAGGGGACGGGGACGGTTTAGGGTACAGGTTAGTGTACGACAAAGATTTAGGGTGAGCGTACGTGTTAGGGTACGGTTTAGTGTTAGCGTACGGGTTAGGATTAGGGGACGGGTGAGGGTCAGGCTTCGGGTAAGGGTTAGGGTTAGGGTTAGGGTTAGGGTTAGGGTTAGGGGACGGGGACAGTTTAGGGTACAGGTTAGGGTACGACAACGGTTTAGGGTGAGCGTACGTGTTAGGATACGGGTTAGTGTTAGCGTACGGTTTAGGATTAGGTGACGGGTGAGGGTAAGGCTTCGGGTAAGGGTTAGGGTTAGGGTTAGGGTTAGGGTTAGGGGACGGGGACAGTTTAGGGTACAGGTTAGTGTACGACAACGGTTTAGAGGGAGCGTACGTGTTAGGGTACGGGTTAGGGTTGGCGTACGGGTTAGGATTAGGGGACGGGTGAGGATAAGGCTTCGGGTAAGGGTTAGGGTTAGGGTTAGGGTTAGGGGACGGGGACGGTTTAGGGTACAGGTTAGGGTACGACAACGGTTTAGGGTGAGCGTACGTGTTAGGGTAGGGGTTAGTGTTAGCGTACGGGTTAGGATTAGGGGACGGGTGAGGGTAAGTCTTCGGGTAAGGGTTAGGGTTAGGGTTAGGGTTAGGGTTAGGGTTAGGGGCGGGGACAGGGACGGTTTAGGGTACAGGTTAGGGTACGACAACGGTTTAGGGTGAGCGTAAGTGTTAGGGTACGGGTTAGTGTTAGCGTAAGGGTTAGGATTAGGGGACGGGTGAGGGTAAGGCTTCGGGTAAGGGTTAGGGTTAGGGTTAGGCTTAGGGTTAGGGTTAGGGGACGGGGACGGGGACGGTTTAGGGTACAGGTTAGGGTTAGGGTTAGGGCACGGGGACGGTTTAGGGTACAGGTTAGGGTACGACAACGGTTTAGGGTGAGTGTACGTGTTTTGGTACGGGTTAGTGTTAGCGTACAGGTTAGCATTAGTGGACGGGTGAGGGTAAGGCTTCGGGTAAGGGTTAGGGTTAGGGTTAGGGTTAGGGTTAGGGGACGGGGACGGGGACGGTTTAGGGTACAGGTTAGGGTACGACAATCGTTTAGGGTGAGCGTACGTGTTAGGGTACGGGTTAGTGTTAGCGTACGGGTTAGCATTATGGGACGGGTGAGGGTAAGGCTTCGGGTAAGGTTTAGGGATAGGGTTAGGGTTAGGGTTAGGGTTAGGGGACGGGGACGGTTTAGGTTACACGTTAGGGTACGACAACGGTTTAGGGTGAGCGTACGTGTTAGGGTACGGGTTAGTGTTAGCGTACGGGTTAGTATTAGGAGAAGGGTGAGGGTAAGACTTCGGATAAGGGTTAGGGTTAGGGTTAGGGTTAGGGGACGGGCACGGGGACGGTTTAGGGTACAGGTTAGTGTACGACAACGGTTTAGGGTGAGCGTACGTGTTAGGGTACGGGTTAGTGTTAGCGTACGGGTTAGGATTAGGGGACGGGTGAGGGTAAGGCTTCGGGTAAGGGTTAGGGTTAGGGTTAGGGTTAGGGGACGGGGACGGGGACGGGGACGGTTTAGGGTACAGGTTAGGGTACGACAACGGTTTAGGGTGAGCGTACGTGTTAGGGTACGGGTTATTGTTAGCGTACGGTTTAGGATTAGGGGACGGGTGAGTGTAAGGGTTCGGGTAAGGATTAGGGTTAGGGTTAGTGTTACGGTTAGGGTTAGGGGACTGGGACGGTTTAGGGTACAGGTTAGGGTACGACAACCGTTTAGGGTGAGCGTACGTGTTAGGGTACGGGTTAGTGTTAGCGTACGGGTTAGGATTATGGGACGGGTGAGGGTAAGGCTTCGGGTAAGGGTTAGGGTTAGGGTTAGGGTTAGGGTTAGGGGACGGGGACGGTTTAGGGTATAGGTTAGGGTACGACAACGGTTTAGGGTGAGCGTACGTGTTAGGGTACGGGTTAGTGTTAGCGTACGGGTTAGGATTAAGGGACGGGTGAGGGTAAGGCTTCGGGTAAGGGTTAGGGTTAGGGTTAGGGGACGGGGACGGTTTAGGGTACAGGTTTGTGTACGACAACGGTTTAGGGTGAGCGTATGTGTTAACGTACGGGTTAGTGTTAACGTACGGGTTAGGATTAGGGGACGCGTGAGGGTAAGGCTTCGGGTAAGGGTTAGGGTTAGTGTTAGGGTTAGGGTTAGGGTTAGGGGACGGGGACAGGGACGGTTTAGGGTACAGGTTAGGGTACGACAACGGTTTAGGGTGAGCGTACGTGTTAGGGTTAGGGTTAGTGTTAGCGTACGGGTTAGGATTAGGGGATGGGTGAGGGTAAGGCTTAGGGTAAGGGTTAGGTTTATGGTTAGGGTTAGGGTTAGGGGACGGGGACGGGGACGGTTTAGGTTACAGGTTAGGGTATGACAACGGTTTAGAGTGAGCGTACGTGTTAGGGTACGGGTTAGTGTTAGCGTACGGTTTAGGATTAGGAGACGGGTGAGTGTAAGGCTTCGGGTAAGGGTTAGGGTTAGGGTTAGGGTTAGGGTTAGGGGACGGAGAGGGTTTAGGGTACAAGTTAGTGTACGACAACGGTTTAGGGTGAGCGTACGTGTTAGGGTACGGGTTAGTGTTAGCGTACGGGTTAGGATTAGGGGACGGGTGAGGGTAAGGCTTCGGGTAAGGGTTAGGGTTAGGGTTAGGTTTAGGGTAAGGGTTAGGGGACGGGGACGGTTTAGGGTACAGGTTAGGGTACGACAACGGTTTAGGGTGAGCGTACGTGTTAGGGTACGGGTTAGTGTTACCGCACGGGTTAGGATTAGGGGACGGGTGAGTGTAAGGCTTCGGGTAAGGGTTAGGGTTAGGGTTAGGGTTAGGGTTAGGGGATGGGGACGGGGACGCTTTAGGGTACAGGTTAGGGTACGACAACGGTTTAGGGTGAGCGTACGTGTTAGGGTACGGGTTAGTGTTAGCGTACGGGTTAGGATTAGGGGACGGGTGAGGGTAAGGCTTCGGGTAAGGGTTAGGGTTAGGTTTAGGGTTAGGGTTAGGGGACGGGAACGGTTTAGGGTACAGGTTAGTGTACGAAAACGGTTTAGGGTGAGCGTACGTGTTAGTGTAGGGGTTAGTGTTGGCGTACGGGTTAGGATTAGGGGACGTGTGTGGGTAAGGCTTCGGGTAAGGTTTAGGGTTAGGGTTAGGGTTAGGGTTAGGGTTAGGGGACGGGGACGGGGACGGTTTAGGGTACAGGTTAGCGTACGACAACGGTTTAGGGTGAGCGTACGTGTTAGGGTACGGGTTAGTGTTAGCGTACGGGTTAGGATTAGGGGACGGCTGAGGGTAAGGCTTCGGGTAAGGGTTAGGGTTAGGATTAGGGTTAGGGTTAGGGTTAGGGGACGGGGACGGTTTAGGGTACAGGTTAGTGTACGACAACGGTTTAGGGTGAGCGTATGTGTTAACGTACGGGTTAGTGTTAACGTACGGGTTAGGATTAGGGGACGCGTGAGGGTAAGGCTTCGGGTAAGTGTTAGGGTTAGTGTTAGGGTTAGGGTTAGGGTTAGGGGACGGGGACAGGGACGGTTTAGGGTACAGGTTAGGGTACGACAACGGTTTAGGGTGAGCGTACGTGTTAGGGTTAGGGTTAGGGTTAGGGTTAGGGTTAGGGGACGGGGACGGGGACGGTTTAGGTGACAGGTTAGGGTACGACAACGGTTTAGGGTGCACGTACGTGTTAGGATACGTGTTAGTGTTAGCGTACAGGTTAGGATTAGGGGACGGGTGAGGTTAAGGCTTCGGGTAAGGGTTAGGGTTAGGGTTAGGGTTAGGGTTAGGGGACGGGGCCGGTTTAGGGTACAGGTTAGGGTACGACAAAGTTTTAGAGTGAGCGTACGTGTTAGGGTACGGGTTAGTGTTAGCGTACGGTTTAGGATTAGGAGACGGGTGAGGGTAAGGCTTCAGGTAAGGGTTAGGGTTAGGGTTAGGGTTAGGGTTAGGGGACGGAGAGGGTTCAGGGTACAAGTTAGGGTACGACAACGGTTTAGGGTGAGCGTAGGTGTTAGGGTACGGGTTAGTGTTAGCGTACGGGTTAGGTTTAGGGGACGGGTGAGGGTAAGACTTCGGGTAAGGGTTAGGGTTAGGGTTAGGGATAGGGTTAGGGATAGGGGACGGGGACGGTTTAGGGTACAGGTTAGTGTACGACAACGGTTTAGGGTGAGCGTACGTGTTAGGGTACGTGTTAGTGTTAGCGTATGGGTTAGGATAAGGGGACGGGTGAGCATAAGGCTTCGGGTAAGGGTTAGGGTTAGGGTTAGGGTTAGGGTTAGGGGACGGGGACGGTTTAGGGTATAGGTTAGGGTACGACAACGGTTTAGGGTGAGCGTACGTGTTAGGGTACGGGTTAGTGTTAGCGTACGGGTTAGGATTAAGGGACGGGTGAGGGTAAGGCTTCGGGTAAGGGTTAGGGTTAGGGTTAGGGGACGGGGACGGTTTAGGGTACAGGTTAGTGCACGACAACGGTTTAGGGTGAGCGTATGTGTTAACGTACGGGTTAGTGTTAACGTACGGGTTAGGATTAGGGGACGCGTGAGGGTAAGGCTTCGGGTAAGGGTTAGGGTTAGTGTTAGGGTTAGGGTTAGGGTTAGGGGACGGGGACAGGGACGGTTTAGGGTACAGGTTAGGGTACGACAACGGTTTAGGGTGAGCGTACGTGTTAGGGTTAGGGTTAGTGTTAGCGTACGGGTTAGGATTAGGGGATGGGTGAGGGTAAGGCTTAGGGTAAGGGTTAGGTTTATGGTTAGGGTTAGGGTTAGGGGACGGGGACGGGGACGGTTTAGGTTACAGGTTAGGGTATGACAACGGTTTAGAGTGAGCGTACGTGTTAGGGTACGGGTTAGTGTTAGCGTACGGTTTAGGATTAGGAGACGGGTGAGTGTAAGGCTTCGGGTAAGGGTTAGGGTTAGGGTTAGGGTTAGGGTTAGGGGACGGAGAGGGTTTAGGGTACAAGTTAGTGTACGACAACGGTTTAGGGTGAGCGTACGTGTTAGGGTACGGGTTAGTGTTAGCGTACGGGTTAGGATTAGGGGACGGGTGAGGGTAAGGCTTCGGGTAAGGGTTAGGGTTAGGGTTAGGTTTAGGGTAAGGGTTAGGGGACGGGGACGGTTTAGGGTACAGGTTAGGGTACGACAACGGTTTAGGGTGAGCGTACGTGTTAGGGTACGGGTTAGTGTTACCGCACGGGTTAGGATTAGGGGACGGGTGAGTGTAAGGCTTCGGGTAAGGGTTAGGGTTAGGGTTAGGGTTAGGGTTAGGGGATGGGGACGGGGACGCTTTAGGGTACAGGTTAGGGTACGACAACGGTTTAGGGTGAGCGTACGTGTTAGGGTACGGGTTAGTGTTAGCGTACGGGTTAGGATTAGGGGACGGGTGAGGGTAAGGCTTCGGGTAAGGGTTAGGGTTAGGTTTAGGGTTAGGGTTAGGGGACGGGAACGGTTTAGGGTACAGGTTAGTGTACGAAAACGGTTTAGGGTGAGCGTACGTGTTAGTGTAGGGGTTAGTGTTGGCGTACGGGTTAGGATTAGGGGACGTGTGTGGGTAAGGCTTCGGGTAAGGTTTAGGGTTAGGGTTAGGGTTAGGGTTAGGGTTAGGGGACGGGGACGGGGACGGTTTAGGGTACAGGTTAGCGTACGACAACGGTTTAGGGTGAGCGTACGTGTTAGGGTACGGGTTAGTGTTAGCGTACGGGTTAGGATTAGGGGACGGCTGAGGGTAAGGCTTCGGGTAAGGGTTAGGGTTAGGATTAGGGTTAGGGTTAGGGTTAGGGGACGGGGACGGTTTAGGGTACAGGTTAGTGTACGACAACGGTTTAGGGTGAGCGTATGTGTTAACGTACGGGTTAGTGTTAACGTACGGGTTAGGATTAGGGGACGCGTGAGGGTAAGGCTTCGGGTAAGTGTTAGGGTTAGTGTTAGGGTTAGGGTTAGGGTTAGGGGACGGGGACAGGGACGGTTTAGGGTACAGGTTAGGGTACGACAACGGTTTAGGGTGAGCGTACGTGTTAGGGTTAGGGTTAGGGTTAGGGTTAGGGTTAGGGGACGGGGACGGGGACGGTTTAGGTGACAGGTTAGGGTACGACAACGGTTTAGGGTGAACGTACGTGTTAGGATACGTGTTAGTGTTAGCGTACAGGTTAGGATTAGGGGACGGGTGAGGTTAAGGCTTCGGGTAAGGGTTAGGGTTAGGGTTAGGGTTAGGGTTAGGGGACGGGGCCGGTTTAGGGTACAGGTTAGGGTACGACAACGGTTTAGAGTGAGCGTACGTGTTAGGGTACGGGTTAGTGTTAGCGTACGGTTTAGGATTAGGAGACGGGTGAGGGTAAGGCTTCAGGTAAGGGTTAGGGTTAGGGTTAGGGTTAGGGTTAGGGGACGGAGAGGGTTCAGGGTACAAGTTAGGGTACGACAACGGTTTAGGGTGAGCGTAGGTGTTAGGGTACGGGTTAGTGTTAGCGTACGGGTTAGGATTAGGGGACGGGTGAGGGTAAGACTTCGGGTAAGGGTTAGGGTTAGGGTTAGGGATAGGGTTAGGGATAGGGGACGGGGACGGTTTAGGGTACAGGTTAGTGTACGACAACGGTTTAGGGTGAGCGTACGTGTTAGGGTACGTGTTAGTGTTAGCGTATGGGTTAGGATAAGGGGACGGGTGAGCATAAGGCTTCGGGTAAGGGTTAGGGTTAGGGTTAGGGTTAGGGTTAGGGTAAGGGACGGGGACGGTTTAGGGTACAGGTTAGGGTACGACAACGGTTTAGGGTGAGCGTACGTGTTAGGGTATGTGTTAGTTTTAGCGTACGGGTTAGGATTAGGGGACGGGTGAGGGTAAGGCTTCGGGTAAGGGTTAGGGTTAGGGTTAGGGTTATGTTTAGGGGACGGGGACGGTTTAGGGTACAGGTTAGGGTACGATAACGGTTTAGGGTAGCGTACGTTTTAGGGTACGGGTTAGTGTTAACGTACGGGTTAGGATTAGGGGACGGGTGAGGGTAAGGCTTCGGGTAAGGGTTAGGGTTAGGGTTAGGGTTAGGGGACGGGGACGGGGACGGTTTAGGGTACAGGTTAGGGTACGACAACGGTTTAGGGTGAGTGTATGTATTAGGGTACGGGTTAGTGTTAGCGTACGGGTTAGGAATAGGGGACGGGTGAGGGTAAGGCAGCGGGTAAGGGTTAGGGTTAGGGTTAGGGTTAGGGGACGGGGACGGATTAGGGTACAGGTTAGGGTACGACAACGGTTTAGGGTGAGCGTACGTGTTAGGGTACGGATTAGTGTTAGCGTACGGTTTAGGATTAGGGGACGGGTGAGGGAAGCCTTCGGGTAAGGGTTAGGGTTAGAGTTAGGGGACGGGAACGGTTTAGGGTATAGGTTAGTGTACGAAAACGGTTTAGGGTGAGCGTACGTGTTAGGGTACGGGTTAGTGTTGGCGTACGGGTTAGGATTAGGGGACGGGTGAAGGTAAGGCTTCGGGTAAGGTTTAGGGTTAGGGTTAGGCTTAGGGTTAGGGTTAGGGGACGGGGACGGGGACGGTTTAGGGTACAGGTTAGGGTACAACAACGGTTTAGGGTGAGCGTACGTGTTAGGGTACGGGTTAGTGTTAGCATACGGGTTAGGATTAGGGGACGGGTGAGGGTAAGGCTTCGGGTAAGTGTTAGGGTTAGGGTTAGGGTTAGGGTTAGGGCACGGGGACGGTTTAGGGTACAGGTTAGGGTACGACAACGGTTTAGACTGAGCGTACGTGTTAGGGTATGGGTTAGTGTTAGCGTACGGTTTAGGATTAGGAGACGGGTGAGGGTAAGGCTTCGGGTAAGGGTTAGGGTTAGGGTTAGGGTTAGGGTTAGGGGACGGGGACGGTTTAGGGTACAAGTTAGGGTACGACAACGGTTTAGGGTGAGCGTACGTGTTAGGGTACGGGTTAGTGTTAGCGTACGGGTTAGGATTGGGGACGGGTGAGGTTAAGGCTTCGGGTAAGGTTTAGGGTTAGGGTTAGGGTTAGGGTAAGGTTAGGGGACGGGGACGGTTTAGGGTACAGGTTAGGGTACGACAATGGTTTAAGGTGAGCGTATGTGTTAGGGTATGGGTTAGTGTTAGCGTACGGTTTAGGATTAGGGGACGGGTGAGCGTAAGGCTTCGGGTAAGGGTTAGGGTTAGGGTTAGTGTTAGGGGACGGGGACGGTTTAGGGTACAGGTTAGTGTACGACAACGGTTTAGGGTGAGCGTACGTGCTAGGGTACGGGTTAGTGTTGGCGTACGGGTTGGGATTAGGGGACGGGTGAGGGTAAGGCTTCGGGTAAGGGTTAGGGTTAGGGTTAGGGGACGGGGACGGGGACGGGAACGGTTTAGGGTACAGGTTAGGGTACTACAACGGTTTAGGGTGAGCTTACGTGTTAGGGAACGTGTTAGTGTTAGCGTACGGTTTAGGATTAGGGGACGGGTGAGGGTAAGGCTTCGGGTAAGGCTTAGGGTTAGGGTTAGGGTTAGGGTTAGAGTTAGGGGACGGGGACGGTTTAGGGTACAGGTTAGGGTACGCCAACGGTTTAGGGTGAGCGTACGTGTTAGGGTACGGGTTTGTGTTAGCGTACGGTTTAAGATTAGGGGACGGTTGAGGGTAAAGCTTCGGGTAAGGGTTAGCGTTAGGGTTAGGGTTAGGGTTAGGGGATGGGGACGGGGACGCTTTAGGGTACAGGATAGGGTACGACAACGGTTTAGGGTGAGCGTACGTGTTAGGGTACGGGTTAGTGTTAGCGTACGGGTTAGTATTAGGGGACGGTTGAGGGTAAGGCTTCGGGTAAGGGTTAGGGTTAGGGTTAGGGTTAGGGTTAGGGTTAGGGGACGGGGACGGTTTAGGGTACAGGTTAGGGTACGACAACGGTTTAGGGTGAGTGTACGTGTTAGGGTACGGGTTAGTGTTAGCGTACGGGTTAGGATTAGGGTACGGCTGAGGGTAAGGCTTCGGGTAAGGATAAGGATTAGGGTTAGGGTTAGGGTTTGGGGACGGGGACGGTTTAGGGTACAGGTTAGGGTACGACAACGGTTTAGGTTGAGCGTACGTGTTAGGGTACGGGTTAGTGTTAGCGTACGGTTTAGGATTAGGGGACGGGTGAGGTTAAGGCTTCGGGTAAGGGTTAGGGTTAGGGTTAGTGTTAGGGTTAGGGGACGGGGACGGTTTAGGGTACAGGTTAGGGTACGACAACGGTTTAGGGTGAGCGTACGTGTTAGGGTACGGGTTAGTGTTAGCGTACGGGTTAGGATTAGAGGACGGGTGAGGGTAAGGCTTCGGGTAAGGGTTAGGGTTAGGGTTAGGGTTAGGGTTAGGGGACGGGGACGGGGACGGGGAAGGTTTAGGGTACAGGTTAGGGTACGACAAAAGTTTAGGGTGAGCGTACGTGTTAGGGTACGGGTTAATGTTAGCGTACGGGTTAGGATTAGGGTACGGGTGAGGGTAAGGCTTCGGGTAAGGGTTAGGGTTAGGGTTAGGGTTAGGGTTAGGGGACGGGGACGGGCACGGTTTAGTGTAAAGGTTAGGGAACGACAACGGTTTAGGGTGAGCGTACGTGTTAGAGTATGGGTTAGTGTTAGCGTACGGGTTAGGATTAGGGGACGGGTGAGTGTAAGGCTTCGGGTAAGGGTTAGGGTTAGGTTTAGGGTTAGGTTTAGGGGACGGGGACGGTTTAGGGTACAGGTTAGGGTACGACAACGGTTTAGGGTGAGCGTACGTGTTAGGGTACGGGTTAGTGTTAGCGTACGGGTTAGGATTAGGGGACGGGTGAGGGTAAGGCTTCGGGTAAGGGTTAGGGTTAGGGTTAGGGTTAGGGGACGGGGACGGGGACAGTTTAGGGTACAGGTTAGGGTACATCAACGGTTTAGGGTGAGCGTACGTGTTAGGGTACGGGTTAGTGTTAGCGTACGGGTTCGGATAAGGGGACGGGTGAGGGTAAGGCTTCGGTAAAGGGTTAGGGTTAGGGTTAGGGTTAGGGGACAAGGGCGGTTTAGGGTACAGGTTAGCGTACGACAACGTTTTAGGGTGAGCGTACGTGTTAGGGTACGGGTTAGTGTTAGCGTACGGGTTAGGATTATGTGAGGGGTCAGGGTAAGGCTTCGTGTAAGGGTTAGGGTTAGGGTTAGGGTTAGGGTTAGGGGACGGGGACGGTTTAGGGTACAGGTTAGGGTACATCAACGGTTTAGGGTGAGCGTACGTGTTAGGGTACGGGTTAGTGTTAGCCTACGGGTTAGGATTAGGGGACGGGTGAGGGTAAGGCTTCGGGAAAGGGTTAGGGTTAGGGTTAGGGTTAGGGGACAAGGGCGGTTTAGGGTACAGGTTAGCGTACGACAACGGTTTAGGGTGAGCGTACGTGTTAGGGTACGGGTTAGTGTTAGCGTACGGGTAAGGATTATGTGACGGGTCAGCGTAAGGCTTCGTGTAAGGGTTAGGGTTAGGGTTAGGGTTAGGGTTAGGGGACGGGGACGGTTTAGGGTACAGGTTAGGGTACGACAAAGTTTTAGGGTGAGCGTATGTGTTAGGGTACGGGTTAGTGTTAGAGTACGGGTTAGGATTAGGGGACGGGTGAGGGTAAGGCTTCGGGTAAGGGTTAGGATTAGGGTTAGGGTTAGCGTTAGGGGACGGGGACGGGCATGGTTTAGTGTAAAGGTTAGGGTACGACAACGGTTTAGGGTGAGCGTACGTGTTAGGGTACAGGTTAGTGTTAGCGTACGGGTTAGGATTAGGGGACGGGTGAGTGTAGGGCTTCGGGTAAGGGTTAGGGTTAGGGTTAGGGTTAGGGTTAGGGGTCGGGGAAGGTTTAGGGTACAGGTTAGGGTACGACAACGGTTTAGGGTGAACGTACGTGTTAGGGTACGGGTTAGTGTTAGCGTACGGGTTAGGATTAGGGGACGGGAGACGGTAAGGCTTCGGGTAAGGCTTAGGGTTAGGGTTAGGGTTAGGGGACGGGTACGGGGACGGTTTAGGGTACAGGTTAGGGTACGTCAACGGTTTAGGGTGAGCGTACGTGTTAGGGTACGGGTTAGTGTTAGCGTATGGGTTAGGATTAGGGGACGGGTGAGGGTAAGGCTTCGGGAAAGGGTTAGGATTAGGGTTAGGGTTAGGGGACAAGGGCGGTTTAGGGTACAGGTTAGCGTACGACAACGGTTTAGGGTGAGCGTACGTGTTAGGGTACGGGTTAGTGTTAGCGTACGGGTAAGGATTATGGGACGGGTCAGCGTAAGGCTTCGTGTAAGGGTTAGGGTTAGGGTTAGGGTTAGGGTTAGGGGACGGGGACGGTTTAGGGTACAGGTTAGGGTACGACAAAGTTTTAGGGTGAGCGTACGTGTTAGGGTATGGGTTAGGGTTAGCGTACGGGTTAGGATTAGGGGACGGGTGAGGGTAAGGCTTCGGGTAAGTGTTAGGGTTAGGGTTAGGGTTAGTGTTAGGGTTAGGGTTAGAGGACGGGGACGGTTTAGGATACAGGTTAGGGTACGACAATGGTTTAGGGTGAGCGTACGTGTTAGGGTACGGGTTAGTGTTGGCGTACGGGTTAGGATTAGGGGAAGGGTGAGGGTAAGGCTTCGGGTAAGGGTTAGGGTTAGGGTTAGGGTTAGAGTTAGGGGACGGGCACGGGGACGATTTAGGGTACAGGTTAGTGTACGACAACGGTTTAGGGTGAGCGTACGTGTTAGGGTACGGGTTAGTGTTAGCGTACGGGTTAGGATTAGGGGACGGGTGAGGGTAAGGCTTCGGGTAAGGGTTAGGGTTAGGGTTAGGGTTAGGGTTAGTGGACGGGGACGGGGACGGTTTAGGTTACAAGTTAGGGTACGACAATGGTTTACGGTGAGCGTACGTGTTAGGGTACGGGTTAGTGTTAGCGTACGGGTTAAGATTAGGGGACGGGTGAGTGTAAGGCTTCGGGTAGGATTAGGGTTAGGGTTAGGTTTAGGGTTAGGGGACGGGGACGGGGACGGTTTAGGGTACAGGTTAGGGTACGATAACGGTTTAGGGTAGCGTACGTTTTAGGGTACGGGTTAGTGTTAGCGTACGGGTTAGGATTAGGGGACGGGTGAGGGTAAGGCTTCGGGTAAGGGTTAGGGTTAGGGTTAGGGTTAGGGTTAAGGGACGGGGACGATTTAGGGTACAGGTTAGGGTACGACAATGGTTTAGGGTGAGCGTACGTGTTAGGGTACGGGTTAGTTTTAGCGTACGGGTTAGGATTAGGGGACGGGTGAGGGTAAGGCTTCGGGTAAGGGTTCGGGTTAGGGTTAGGGTTATCGTTAGTGTTAGGCGACGGGGACGGTTTAGGGTACAGGTTAGGGTACGACAACGGTTTAGGTTGAGCGTACGTGTTAAGGTACGGGTTATTGTTAGCGTACGGGTTAGGATTAGGGGACGGGTGAGGGTAAGGCTTCGGGTAAGTGTTAGGGTTAGGGTTAGGGTTAGGGCACGGGGACGGTTTAGGGTACAGGTTAGGGTACGACAACTGTTTAGGGTGAGCGTACGTGTTAGCGTGCGGGTTAGTGTTAGCGTACGGGTTAGGATTAGGGGACGGGTGAGGGTAAGGTTTCTGGTAAGGGTTAGGGTTAGGGTTAGGGTAAGGGTTAGGGGACGGGGACGGTTTAGGTTACAGGTTAGGGTACGACAACGGTTTAGGGTGAGCGTACGTGTTAGGGTATAGGTTAGTGTTAGCGTACGGGTTAGGATTAGGGGACGGGTGAGGGTAAGGTTTCTGGTAAGGGTTAGGGTTAGGGTTAGGGTTAGGGGACGGGGACGGGGACGGTTTAGGGTACAGGTTAGGGTACGACAACGGTTTAGGGTGAGTGTATGTATTAGGGTACGGGTTAGTGTTAGCGTACGGGTTAGGAATAGGGGACGGGTGAGGGTAAGGCAGCGGGTAAGGGTTAGGGTTAGGGTTAGGGTTAGGGGACGGGGACGGATTAGGGTACAGGTTAGGGTACGACAACGGTTTAGGGTGAGCGTACGTGTTAGGGTACGGATTAGTGTTAGCGTACGGTTTAGGATTAGGGGACGGGTGAGGGAAGCCTTCGGGTAAGGGTTAGGGTTAGGGTTAGGGGACGGGAACGGTTTAGGGTATAGGTTAGTGTACGAAAACGGTTTAGGGTGAGCGTACGTGTTAGGGTACGGGTTAGTGTTGGCGTACGGGTTAGGATTAGGGGACGGGTGAAGGTAAGGCTTCGGGTAAGGTTTAGGGTTAGGGTTAGGCTTAGGGTTAGGGTTAGGGGACGGGGACGGGGACGGTTTAGGGTACAGGTTAGGGTACAACAACGGTTTAGGGTGAGCGTACGTGTTAGGGTACGGGTTAGTGTTAGCATACGGGTTAGGATTAGGGGACGGGTGAGGGTAAGGCTTCGGGTAAGTGTTAGGGTTAGGGTTAGGGTTAGGGTTAGGGCACGGGGACGGTTTAGGGTACAGGTTAGGGTACGACAACGGTTTAGACTGAGCGTACGTGTTAGGGTATGGGTTAGTGTTAGCGTACGGTTTAGGATTAGGAGACGGGTGAGGGTAAGGCTTCGGGTAAGGGTTAGGGTTAGGGTTAGGGTTAGGGTTAGGGGACGGGGACGGTTTAGGGTACAAGTTAGGGTACGACAACGGTTTAGGGTGAGCGTACGTGTTAGGGTACGGGTTAGTGTTAGCGTACGGGTTAGGATTGGGGACGGGTGAGGTTAAGGCTTCGGGTAAGGTTTAGGGTTAGGGTTAGGGTTAGGGTAAGGTTAGGGGACGGGGACGGTTTAGGGTACAGGTTAGGGTACGACAATGGTTTAAGGTGAGCGTATGTGTTAGGGTATGGGTTAGTGTTAGCGTACGGTTTAGGATTAGGGGACGGGTGAGCGTAAGGCTTCGGGTAAGGGTTAGGGTTAGGGTTAGTGTTAGGGGACGGGGACGGTTTAGGGTACAGGTTAGTGTACGACAACGGTTTAGGGTGAGCGTACGTGCTAGGGTACGGGTTAGTGTTGGCGTACGGGTTGGGATTAGGGGACGGGTGAGGGTAAGGCTTCGGGTAAGGGTTAGGGTTAGGGTTAGGGGACGGGGACGGGGACGGGAACGGTTTAGGGTACAGGTTAGGGTACTACAACGGTTTAGGGTGAGCTTACGTGTTAGGGAACGTGTTAGTGTTAGCGTACGGGTTAGGATTAGGGGACGGGTGAGGGTAAGGCTTCGGGTAAGGCTTAGGGTTAGGGTTAGGGTTAGGGTTAGAGTTAGGGGACGGGGACGGTTTAGGGTACAGGTTAGGGTACGCCAACGGTTTAGGGTGAGCGTACGTGTTAGGGTACGGGTTTGTGTTAGCGTACGGTTTAAGATTAGGGGACGGTTGAGGGTAAAGCTTCGGGTAAGGGTTAGCGTTAGGGTTAGGGTTAGGGTTAGGGGATGGGGACGGGGACGCTTTAGGGTACAGGATAGGGTACGACAACGGTTTAGGGTGAGCGTACGTGTTAGGGTACGGGTTAGTGTTAGCGTACGGGTTAGTATTAGGGGACGGTTGAGGGTAAGGCTTCGGGTAAGGGTTAGGGTTAGGGTTAGGGTTAGGGTTAGGGTTAGGGGACGGGGACGGTTTAGGGTACAGGTTAGGGTACGACAACGGTTTAGGGTGAGTGTACGTGTTAGGGTACGGGTTAGTGTTAGCGTACGGGTTAGGATTAGGGTACGGCTGAGGGTAAGGCTTCGGGTAAGGGTTAGGGTTAGGGCTGGGGTTAGGGTTAGGGTTAGGGTTAGGGGACGGGGACGGTTTAGGGTGCAGGTTAGGGTACGACAATGGTTTAGGGTGAGCGTACGTGTTAGGGTACGGGTTAGTGTTAGCGTACGGGTTAGGATTAGGTTACGGCTGAGGGTAAGGCTTCGGGTAAGGATAAGGATTAGGGTTAGGGTTAGGGTTTGGGGACGGGGACGGTTTAGGGTACAGGTTAGGGTACGACAACGGTTTAGGGTGAGCGTACGTGTTAGGGTACGGGTTAGTGTTAGCGTACGGTTTAGGATTAGGGGACGGGTGAGGTTAAGGCTTCGGGTAAGGGTTAGGGTTAGGGTTAGTGTTAGGGTTAGGGGACGGGGACGGTTTAGGGTACAGGTTAGGGTACGACAACGGTTTAGGGTGAGCGTACGTGTTAGGGTACGGGTTAGTGTTAGCGTACGGGTTAGGATTAGAGGACGGGTGAGGGTAAGGCTTCGGGTAAGGGTTAGGGTTAGGGTTAGGGTTAGGGTTAGGGGACGGGGACGGGGACGGGGAAGGTTTAGCGTACAGGTTAGGGTACGACAAAGGTTTAGGGTGAGCGTACGTGTTAGGGTACGGGTTAATATTAGCGTACGGGTTAGGATTAGGGTACTGGTGAGGGTAAGGCTTCGGGTAAGGGTTAGGGTTAGGGTTAGGGTTAGGGTTAGGGGACGGGGACGGGCACGGTTTAGTGTAAAGGTTAGGGAACGACAACGGTTTAGGGTGAGCGTACGTGTTAGAGTACGGGTTAGTGTTAGCGTACGGGTTAGGATTAGGGGACGGGTGAGTGTAAGGCTTCGGGTAAGGGTTAGGGTTAGGGTTAGGGTTAGGGGACGGGGACGGGGACAGTTTAGGGTACAGGTTAGGGTACATCAACGGTTTAGGGTGAGCGTACGTGTTAGGGTACGGGTTAGTGTTAGCGTACGGGTTCGGATAAGGGGACGGGTGAGGGTAAGGCTTCGGTAAAGGGTTAGGGTTAGGGTTAGGGTTAGGGGACAAGGGCGGTTTAGGGTACAGGTTAGCGTACGACAACGTTTTAGGGTGAGCGTACGTGTTAGGGTACGGGTTAGTGTTAGCGTACGGGTTAGGATTATGTGACGGGTCAGGGTAAGGCTTCGTGTAAGGGTTAGGGTTAGGGTTAGGGTTAGGGTTAGGGGACGGGGACGGTTTAGGGTACAGGTTAGGGTACATCAACGGTTTAGGGTGAGCGTACGTGTTAGGGTACGGGTTAGTGTTAGCCTACGGGTTAGGATTAGGGGACGGGTGAGGGTAAGGCTTCGGGAAAGGGTTAGGGTTAGGGTTAGGGTTAGGGGACAAGGGCGGTTTAGGGTATAGGTTAGCGTACGACAACGGTTTAGGGTGAGCGTACGTGTTAGGGTACGGGTTAGTGTTAGCGTACGGGTAAGGATTATGTGACGGGTCAGCGTAAGGCTTCGTGTAAGGGTTAGGGTTAGGGTTAGGGTTAGGGTTAGGGGACGGGGACGGTTTAGGGTACAGGTTAGGGTACGACAAAGTTTTAGGGTGAGCGTATGTGTTAGGGTACGGGTTAGTGTTAGAGTACGGGTTAGGATTAGGGGACGGGTGAGGGTAAGGCTTCGGGTAAGGGTTAGGATTAGGGTTAGGGTTAGCGTTAGGGGACGGGGACGGGCACGGTTTAGTGTAAAGGTTAGGGTACGACAACGGTTTAGGGTGAGCGTACGTTTTAGGGTACGGGTTAGTGTTAGCGTACGGGTTAGGATTAGGGGATGGGTGAGAGTAACGCTTCGGGTAAGGGTTAGGGTTAGGGTTAGGGTTAGGGTTAGTGTTAGGGTTAGGAGACGGGGATGGTTTAGTGTACAGGTTAGGGTACGACAACGGTTTAGTGGCGCGTACGTGTTAGGGTACGGGTTAGTGTTAGCGTACGGGTTAGGATTAGGGGACGGGTGAGGGTAAGGCTTCGGGTAAGGGTTAGGGTTAGGGTTATGGTTAGGGGACGGGGACGGTTTAGGGTACAGGTTAGGGTATGACAACGGTTTAGGGTGACTGTACGTGTTAGGGTACGGGTTAGTGTTAGCGTACGGGTTAGGATTAGGGGACGGGTGAGGGTAAGGCTTCTGGTAAGGGTTAGGGTTAGGGTTATGGGACGGGGACGGGGACGGTTTAGTGTACAGGTTAGTGTACGTCAACGGTTTAGGGTGAGCGTACGTGTTAGGGTACGGGTTAGTGTTAGAGTACGGGTTAGGATTAGGGGACGGGTGAGGGTAAGGCTTCGGGTAAGGCTTAGGGTTAGGGTTAGGGGATGGGGACGGGGACGGGGACGGTTTAGGGTACAGGTTAGGGTACGTCAACGGTTTAGGGTGAGCGTACGTGTTAGGGTACGTGTTAGTGTTAGCGTACGGGTTAGGATTAGGGGACGGGTGAGGGTAAGGCTTCGGGAAAGGGTTAGGGTTAGGGTTAGGGTTAGGGGACAAGGGCGGTTTAGGGTACAGGTTAGCGTACGACAACGGTTTAGGGTGAGCGTACGTGTTAGGGTACGGGTTAGTGTTAGCGTACGGGTAAGGATTATGGGACGGTTCAGCGTAAGGCTTCGTGTAAGGGTTAGGGTTAGGGTTAGGGTTAGGGTTAGGGGACGGGGACGGTTTAGGATACAGGTTAGGGTACGACAAAGTTTTAGGGTGAGCGTACGTGTTAGGGTACGGGTTAGGGTTAGCGTACGGGTTAGGATTAGGGGACGGGTGAGGGTAAGGCTTCGGGTAAGTGTTAGGGTTAGGGTTAGGGTTAGTGTTAGGGTTAGGGTTAGAGGACGGGGACTGTTTAGGGTACAGGTTAGGGTACAACAACGGTTTAGGGTGAGCGTACGTGTTAGGGTACGGGTTAGTGTTAGCATACGCGTTAGGATTAGGGGACGTGTGAGGGTAAGGCTTCGGGTAAGGGTTAGGGTTAGGGTTAGGGTTAGGGTTAGGGTTTGGGGACGGGGACGGTTTAGGGTACAGGTTAGGGTACGACAACGGTTTACGGTGAGCGTACGTGTTAGGGCATGGGTTAGTGTTAGCGTACGGGTTAGGATTAGGAGACGGGTGAGGGTAAGGCTTCCGGTAAGGGTTAGGGTTAGGGTTAAGGTTAGGGTTAGGGTTAGGGGACGGGGACGGTTTAGGGTACAGGTTAGTGTACAACAACGGTCTAGGGTGAGCGTACGTGTTAGGGTACGGGTTAGTGTTAGCGTATGGGTTAGGATTAAGGGACGGGTGAGGGTAAGGCTTCGGGTATGGGTTAGGGTTAGGGTTAGGTTTAGGGTTAGGGGACGGGGACGGGGACGGTTTAGGGTACAGGTTAGGGTACGACAACGGCTTAGGGTGAGCGTACGTGTTAGGGTTCGGGTTAGTGTTAGCGTACGGGTTAGGATTAGGGGACGGGTGAGGGTAAGGCTTCGGGTAAGGGTTAGGGTTATGGTTAGGTTTAGGGTAAGGGGACGGGGACGGTTTAGGGTACAGGTTAGGGTATGACAACGGTTTAGGGTGAGCGTACGTGTTAGGATACGGGTTAGTGTTAGCGTACGTGTTAGGATTAGGGGACGGGTGAGGGTAAGGCTTCAGGTAAGGTTTAGGTTTAGGGTTAGGGATAGGGTTAGGGTTAGGGGACAGGGACGCTTTATGGTACAGGTTAGGGTACGACAACGGTTTAGGGTGAGCGTACGTGTTAGGGTACGGGTTAGTGTTAGCGTACGGGTTAGGATTAGGGGACGGGTAAGAGTAACGCTTCGGGTAAGGGTTAGGGTTAGGGTTAGGGTTAGGGTTAGTGTTAGGGTTAGGGGACGGGGATGGTTTAGTGTACAGGTTAGGGTACGACAACTGTTTAGGGGCGCATACGTGTTAGGGTACGGGTTAGTGTTAGCGTACGGGTTAGGATTAGGGGACAGGTGAGGGTAAGGCTTCGGGTAAGGGTTAGGGTTAGGGTTAGGGTTAGGGTTAGGGAACGGGGACGGTTTAGGGTACAGGTTAGGGTACGACAACGGTTTAGGGTGAGTGTACGTGTTAGGGTACGGGTTAGTGTTAGCGTACGGGTTAGGATTAGGGGACGGGTGAGGGTAAGGCTTCGGGTAAGGGTTAGGGTTAGGGTTAGGGGACGGGGACGGGGACGGTTTAGGGTACAGGTTAGTGTACGTCAACGGTTTAGGGTGAGCGTACGTGTTAGGGTACGGGTTAGTGTTAGCGTACGGGTTAGGATTAGGGGACGGGTGAGGGTAAGGCTTCGGGTAAGGGTTAGGGTTAGGGTTAGGGTTAGGGTTAGGGGACGGGCACAGGGACGGTTTAGGGTACAGGTTACGGTACGACAACGGTTTAGGGTGAGCGTACGTGTTAGGGTACGGGTTAGTGTTAGCGTACGGGTTAGGATTAGGGAACAGGTGAGGGTAAGGCTTCGGGTAAGGGTTAGGGTTAGGTTTAGGGTTAGGGTTAGGGGACGGGAACGGTTTAGGGTACAGGTTAGTGTACGAAAACGGTTTATGGTGAGCGTACGTGTTACTGTAGGGGTTAGTGTTGGCGTACGGGTTAGGATTAGGGGACGTGTGTGGGTAAGGCTTCGGGTAAGGGTTAGGGTTAGGGTTAGGCTTAGGGTTAGGGTTAGGGGACGGGGACGGGGATGGTTTAGGGTACAGGTTAGGGTACGACAACGGTTTAGGGTGAGCGTATGTGTTAGGGTACGGGTTAGTGTTAGCGTACGGGTTAGGATTAGGGGACGGCTGAGGGTAAGGCTTCGGGTAAGGGTTAGGGTTAGGGATAGGGTTAGGGATAGGGGACGGGGACGGTTTAGGTTACAGGTTAGGGTACGACAACGGTTTAGAGTGAGCGTAAGTGTTAGGGTACGGGTTAGTGTTAGCGTACGGTTTAGGATTAGGCGACGGGTGAGGGTAAGGCTTCGGGTAAGGGTTAGGGTTAGGGTTAGGGTTAGGGTTAGGGGACGGAGAGGGTTTAGGGTACAAGTTAGGGTACGACAACGGTTTAGGGTGAGCGTACGTGTTAGGGTACGGGTTAGTGTTAGCGTACGGGTTAGGATTAGGGGACGGGTGAGGGTAAGGCTTCGGGTAAGGGTTAGGGTTAGGGTTAGGGATAGGGTTAGGGATAGGGGACGGGGACGGTTTAGGGTACAGGTTAGGGTAGGACAACGGTTTAGGGTGAGCGTACGTGTTAGGGTACGTGTTAGTGTTAGCGTATGGGTTAGGATAAGGGGACGGGTGAGGGTAAGGCTTCGGGTAAGGGTTAGGGTTTGGGTTAGGGTTAGGGTTAGGGTAAGGGACGGGGACGGTTTAGGGTACAGGTTAGGGTACGACAACGGTTTAGGGTGAGCGTACGTGTTAGGGTACGGGTTAGTGTTAGCGTACGGGTTAGGATTAGGGGACGGGTGAGAGTAACGCTTCGGGTAAGGGTTAGGGTTAGGGTTAGGGTTAGGGTTAGTGTTAGGGTTAGGGGACGGGGATGGTTTAGTGTACAGGTTAGGGTACGACAACGGTTTAGGGGCGCGTACGTGTTAGGGTACTGGTTAGTGTTAGCGTACGGGTTAGGATTAGGGGACAGGTGAGGGTAAGGCTTCGGGTAAGGGTTAGGGTTAGGGTTAGGGTTAGGGTTAGGGGACGGGGACGGTTTAGGGTACAGGTTAGGGTACGACAACGGTTTAGGGTGAGTGTACGTGTTAGGGTACGGGTTAGTGTTAGCGTACGGGTTAGGATTAGGGGACGGGTGAGGGTAAGGCTTCGGGTAAGGGTTAGGGTTAGGGTTAGGGGACGGGGACGGGGACGGTTTAGGGTACAGGTTAGTGTACGTCAACGGTTTAGGGTGAGCGTACGTGTTAGGCTACGGGTTAGTGTTAGCGTACGGGTTAGGATTAGGGGACGGGTGAGGGTAAGGCTTCGGGTAAGGGTTAGGGTTAGGGTTAGGGTTAGGGTTAGGGGACGGGCACAGGGACGGTTTAGGGTACAGGTTACGGTACGACAACGGTTTAGGGTGAGCGTACGTGTTAGGGTACGGGTTAGTGTTAGCGTACGGGTTAGGATTAGGGAACAGGTGAGGGTAAGGCTTCGGGTAAGGGTTAGGGTTAGGTTTAGGGTTAGGGTTAGGGGACGGGAACGGTTTAGGGTACAGGTTAGTGTACGAAAACGGTTTAGGGTGAGCGTACGTGTTACTGTAGGGTTTAGTGTTGGCGTACGGGTTAGGATTAGGGGACGTGTGTGGGTAAGGCTTCGGGTAAGGGTTCGGGTTAGGGTTAGGCTTAGGGTTAGGGTTAGGGGACGGGGACGGGGACGGTTTAGGGTACAGGTTAGGGTACGACAACGGTTTAGGGTGAGCGTACGTGTTAGGGTACGGGTTAGTGTTAGCGTACGGGTTAGGATTAGGGGACGGCTGAGGGTAAGGCTTCGGGTAAGGGTTAGGGTTAGGGTTAGGGTTAGGGTTAGGGTTACGGGACGGGGACGGTTTAGGGTACAGGTTAGTGTACGACAACGGTTTAGGGTGAGCGTATGTGTTAACGTACGGGTTAGTGTTAGCGTACGGGTTAGGATTAGGGGACGCGTGAGGGTAAGGCTTTGGGTAAGGGTTAGGGTTAGGGATAGGGTTAGGGATAGGGGACGGGGACGGTTTAGGTTACAGGTTAGGGTACGACAACGGTTTAGAGTGAGCGTAAGTGTTAGGGTACGGGTTAGTGTTAGCGTACGGTTTAGGATTAGGAGACGGGTGAGGGTAAGGCTTCGGGTAAGGGTTAGGGTTAGGGTTAGGGTTAGGGTTAGGGGACGGAGAGGGTTTAGGGTACAAGTTAGGGTACGACAACGGTTTAGGGTGAGCGTACGTGTTAGGGTACGGGTTAGTGTTAGCGTACGGGTTAGGATTAGGGGACGGGTGAGGGTAAGGCTTCGGGTAAGGGTTAGGGTTAGGGTTAGGGATAGGGTTAGGGATAGGGGACGGGGACGGTTTAGGGTACAGGTTAGGGTACGACAACGGTTTAGGGTGAGCGTACGTGTTAGGGTACGTGTTAGTGTTAGCGTATGGGTTAGGATAAGGGGACGGGTGAGGGTAAGGCTTCGGGTAAGGGATAGGGTTTGGGTTAGGGTTAGGGTTAGGGAAAGGGACGGGGACGGTTTAGGGTACAGGTTAGGGTACGACAACGGTTTAGGGTGAGCGTACGTGTTAGGGTATGTGTTAGTGTTAGCGTACGGGTTAGGATTAGGGGACGGGTGAGGGTAAGGCTTCGGGTAAGGGTTAGGGTTAGGGTTAGGGTTATGTTTAGGGGACGGGGACGGTTTAGGGTACAGGTTAGGGTACGACAACGGTTTAGGGGAGCGTACGTTTTAGGGTACGGGTTAGTGTTAGCGTACGGGTTAGGATTAGGGGACGGGTGAGGGTAAGGCTTCGGGTAAGGGTTAGGGTTAGGGTTAGGGTTAGGGTTAGGGGACGGGGACGGTTTAGGGTACAGGTTAGGGTACGACAACGGTTTAGGGGAGCGTACGTTTTAGGGTACGGGTTAGTGTTAGCGTACGGGTTAGGATTAGGGGACGGGTGAGGGTAAGGCTTCGGGTAAGGGTTAGGGTTAGGGTTAGGGTTAGGGTTAGGGTTAAGGGACGGGGACGGTTTAGGGTACAGGTTAGGGTACGACAACGGTTTAGGGGAGCGTAGGTTTTAGGGTACGGGTTAGTGTTAGCGTACGGGTTAGGATTAGGGGACGGGTGAGGGTAAGGCTTCGGGTAAGGGTTAGGGTTAGGGTTAGGGTTAGGGTTAGGGTTAAGGGACGGGGACGGTTTAGGGTACAGGTTAGTGTACGACAACGGTTTAGGGTGAGCGTACGTGTTAGGGTATGGGTTAGTGTTAGCGTACGGGTTAGGATTAGGAGACGGGTGAGGGTAAGGCTTCGGGTAAGGGTTCGGGTTAGGGTTAGGGTTAGCGTTAGGGTTAGGCGACGGGGACGGTTTAGGGTACAGGTTAGGGTACGACAACGGTTTAGGGTGAGCGTACGTGTTAGGGTATGGGTTAGTGTTAGCGTACGGGTTAGGATTAGGGGACGGGTGAGGGTAAGGCTTCGGGCAAGGGTTAGGGTTAGGGTTAGGGTTAGGGTTAGGGTTTGGGGACGGGGACGGTTTAGGGTACAGGTTAGTGTACGACAACGGTTTAGGGTGAGCGTACGTGTTAGGGTACTGTTTAGTGTTAGCGTACGGGTTAGGATTAGGGGACGGGTGTGTGTAAGGCTTCCGGTAAGGGTTAGGATTAGGGTTAGGGTTAGGGTTAGGGGACGGGGACGGTTTAGGGTACAGGTTAGGGTACGACAACGGTTTAGGATGAGCGTACGTGTTAGGGTATGTGTTAGTGTTAGCGTACGGGTTAGGATTAGGGGACGGGTGAGGGTAAGGATTCGGGTAAGGGTTAGGGTTAGGGTTAGGGTTAGGGTTAGGGGACGGGGACAGGAACGGTTTAGGGTACAGGTTAGGGTACGACAACGGTTTAGGGTGAGCGTACGTGTTAAGGTATGGGTTAGTGTGAGCGTACGGGTTAGGATTAGGGGAGGGGTGAGGGTAAGGCTTCGGGTAAGGGTTAGGTTTAGGGTTAGGTTTAGGGTTAGGGTTAGGGGACGGGGATGGATTAGGGTACAGGTTAGGGTACGACAACGGTTTAAGGTGAGCGTACGTGTTAGGGTATGGATTAGTGTTATCGTACGGTTTAGGATTAGGGGAAGGGTGAGGGAATCCTTCGGGTAAGGGTTAGGGTTAGGGTTAGGGGACGGGAACGGTTTAGGGTACAGGTTAGTGTACGAAAACGGTTTAGGGTGAGCGTACGTGTTAGGGTACGGGTAAGTGTTGGCGTACGGGTTAGGATTAGGGGACGGGTGAGGGTAAGGCTTCGGGTAAGGTTTAGGGTTAGGGTTAGGCTTAGGGTTAGGGGACGGTGACGGGGACGGTTTACGGTACAGGATAGGGTACGACAACGGTTTAGGGTGAGCGTACGTGTTAGGGTACGGGTTAATTGTTAGCGTACGGGTTAGGATTAGGGGACGGGTGAGGGTAAGGCTTCGGGTAAGTGTTAGTGTTAGGGTTAGGGTTAGGGTTAGGGCACGGGGACGGTTTAGGGTACAGGTTAGGGTACGACAACGGTTTAGGGTGAGCGTACGTGTTAGCGTACGGGTTAGTGTTAGCGTACGGGTTAGGATTAGGGGACACGTGAGGGTAAGGCTTCGGGTAAGGGTTAGGGTTAGTGTTAGGGTTAGGGTTAGGGTTAGGGGACGGGGATAGGGACGGTTTAGGGTACAGGTTAGGGTACGACAACGGTTTAGGGTGAGCGTACGTGTTAGGGTACGGGTTAGTGTTAGCGTACGGGTTAGGATTAGGGGATGGGTGAGTGTAAGGCTTCGGGTAAGGGTTAGGTTTAGGGTTAGGGTTAGGGTTAGGGTTAGTGGACGGGGACGGTTTAGGTTACAGGTTAGGGTACGACAACGGTTTAGGGTGAGCGTACGTGTTAGGGTACGTGTTAGTGTTAGCGTACGGATTAGGATTAGGGGACGGGTGAGGTTAAGGCTTCGGGTAAGGGTTAGGGTTACGGTTAGGGTTAGGGTTAGGGACGGGGACGGTTTAGGGTACATGTTAGGGTACGACAACGGTTTAGAGTGAGCGTACGTGTTAGGGTACGGGTTAGTGTTAGCGTACGGTTTAGGATTAGGAGACGGTTGAGGGTAAGGCTTCGGGTAAGGGTTAGGGTTAGGGTTAGGGTTAGGGTTAGGGGACGGGTACGGTTTAGGGTACAAGTTAGGGTACGACAACGGTTTAGGGTGAGCGTACGTGTTAGGGTACGGGTTAGTGTTAGCGTACGGGTTAGGATTGGGGACGGGTGAGGGTAAGGCTTCGGGTAAGGTTTAGGGTTAGGGTTAGGGTTAGGGTAAGGTTAGGGGACGGGGACGGTTTAGGGTACAGGTTAGGGTACGACAATGGTTTAAGGTGAGCGTATGTGTTAGGGTACGGGTTAGTGTTAGCGTACGGTTTAGGATTAGGGGACGGGTGAGCGTAAGGCTTCGGGTAAGGGTTAGGGTTAGGGTTAGGGTTAGGGGACGGGGACGGTTTAGGGTACAGGTTAGTGTACGACAACGGTTTAGGGTGAGCGTACGTGCTAGGGTACGGGTTAGTGTTGGCGTACGGGTTAGGATTAGGGGACGGGTGAGGGTAAGGCTTCGGCTAAGGGTTAGGGTTAGGGTTAGGGGACGGGGACGGGGACGGGAACGGTTTAGGGTACAGGTTAGGGTACTACAACGGTTTAGGTTGAGCTTACGTGTTAGGGTTCGTGTTAGTGTTAGCGTACGGGTTAGGATTAGGGGACGGGTGAGGATAAGGCTTCGGGTAAGTCTTAGGGTTAGGGTTAGGGTTAGGGTTAGAGTTAGGGGACGGGGACGGTTTAGGGTACAAGTTAGGGTACGACAACTGTTTAGGGTGAGCGTACGTGTTAGGGTACGGGTTAGTGTTAGCGTACGGGTTAGGATTAGGGGACGGGTGAGGGTAAGGCTTCGGGTAAGGGTTAGGGTTAGTGTTAGGGTTAGGGTTAGGGTTAGGGGACGGGTACGGTTTAGGGTACAGGTTAGCGTACGCCAACGGTTTAGTGTGAGCGTACGTGTTAGGGTACGTTTTAGTGTTAGCGTACGGGTTAGGATTAGGGGACGTGTGAGGGTAAGGCTTCGGGTAAGGGTTAGGGTTAGGGTTAGTTTTAGGGTAAGGGTTAGGGGACGGGGACGGTTTAGGGTACAGGTTAGGGTACGACAACCGTTTATGGTGAGCGTACGTGTTAAGGTATGGGTTAGTGTGAGCGTACGGGTTAGGATTAGGGGAGGGGTGAGGGTAAGGCTTCGGGTAAGGGTTAGGTTTAGGGTTAGGGTTAGGGTTAGGGTTAGGGGACGGGGACGGTTTAGGGTGCAGGTTAGGGTACGACAATGGTTTAGGGTGAGCGTACGTGTTAGGGTACGGGTTAGTGTTAGCGTACGGGTTAGGATTAGGGGACGGGTGAGGGTAAGGTTTCTGGTAAGGGTTAGGGTTAGGGTTAGGGTTAGGGTTAGGGGACGGGGACGGGGACGGTTTAGGGTACAGGTTAGGGTACGACAACGGTTAATGGTGAGTGTATGTGTTAGGGTACGGGTTAGTGTTAGCGTACGGGTTAGGAATAGGGGACGGGTGAGGGTAAGGCTTCGCGTAAGGGTTAGGGTTAGGGTTAGGGTTAGGGTTAGGGTTAGGGGACGGGGACGGATTACGGTACAGGTTAGGGTACGACAACGGTTTAGGGTGAGCGTACGTGTTAGGGTACGGATTAGTGTTAGCGTACGGTTTAGGATTAGGGGAAGGGTGAGGGAAGCCTTCGGGTAAGGGTTAGGGTTAGGGTTAGGGGACGGGAACGGTTTAGGGTACAGGTTAGTGTACGAAAACGGTTTAGGGTGTGCGTACGTGTTAGGGTACGGGTAAGTGTTGGCGTACGGGTTAGGATTAGGGGACGGGTGAGGGTAAGGCTTCGGGTAAGGTTTAGGGTTAGGGTTAGGCTTAGGGTTAGGGGACGGGGACGGGGACGGTTTAGGGTACAGGATAGGGTACGACAACGGTATAGGGTGAGCGTACGTGTTAGGGTACGGGTTATTGTTAGCGTACGGGTTAGGATTAGGGGACGGGTGAGGGTAAGGCTTCGGGTAAGTGTTAGGGTTAGGGTTAGGGTTAGGGTTAGGGCAACGGGACGGTTTAGGGTACAGGTTAGGGTACGACAACTGTTTAGGGTGAGAGTACGTGTTAGCGTACGGGTTAGTGTTAGCGTACGGGTTAGGATTAGGGGACACGTGAGGGTAAGGCTTCGGGTAAGGGTTAGGGTTAGTGTTAGGGTTAGGGTTAGGGTTAGGGGACGGGGATAGGGACGGTTTAGGGTACAGGTTAGGGTACGACAACGGTTTAGGGTGAGCGTACGTGTTAGGGTTAGGGTTAGTGTTAGCGTACGGGTTAGGATTAGGGGATGGGTGAGGGTAAGGCTTAGGGTAAGGGTTAGGTTTAGGGTTAGGGTTAGGGTTAGGGGACGGGGACGGGGACGGTTTAGGTTACAGGTTAGGGTATGACAACGGTTTAGAGTGAGCGTACGTGTTAGGGTACGGGGTAGTGTTAGCGTACGGTTTAGGATTAGGAGACGGGTGAGTGTAAGGCTTCGGGTAAGGGTTAGGGTTAGGGTTAGGGTTAGGGTTAGGGGACGGAGAGTGTTTAGGGTACAAGTTAGTGTACGACAACGGTTTAGGGTGAGCGTACGGGTTAGGGTACGGGTTAGTGTTAGCGTACGGGTTAGGATTAGGGGACGGGTGAGGGTAAGGCTTCGGGTAAGGGTTAGGGTTAGGGTTAGGTTTAGGGTAAGGGTTAGGGGACGGGGACGGTTTAGGGTACAGGTTAGGGTACGACAACGGTTTAGGGTGAGCGTACGTGTTAGGGTACGGGTTAGTGTTACCGCACGGGTTAGGATTAGGGGACGGGTGAGTGTAAGGCTTCGGGTAAGGGTTAGGGTTAGGGTTAGGGTTAGGGTTAGGGGATGGGGACGGGGACGCTTTAGGGTACAGGTTAGGGTACGACAACGGTTTAGGGTGAGCGTATGTGTTAGGGTACGGGTTAGTGTTAGCGTACGGGTTAGGATTAGGGGACGGGTGAGGGTAAGGCTTCGGGTAAGGGTTAGGGTTAGGTTTAGGGTTAGGGTTAGGGGACGGGAACGGTTTAGGGTACAGGTTAGTGTACGAAAACGGTTTAGGGTGAGCGTACGTGTTAGTGTAGGGGTTAGTGTTGGCGTACGGGTTAGGATTAGGGGACGTGTGTGGGTAAGGCTTCGGGTAAGGTTTAGGGTTAGGGTTAGGGTTAGGGTTAGGGTTAGGGGACGGGGACGGGGACGGTTTAGGGTACAGGTTAGCGTACGACAACGGTTTAGGGTGAGCGTACGTGTTAGGGTACGGGTTAGTGTTAGCGTACGGGTTAGGATTAGGGGACGGCTGAGGGTAAGGCTTCGGGTAAGGGTTAGGGTTAGGGTTAGGGTTAGGGTTAGGGTTAGGGGACGGGGACGGTTTAGGGTACAGGTTAGTGTACGACAACGGTTTAGGGTGAGCGTATGTGTTAACGTACGTGTTAGTGTTAACGTACGGGTTAGGATTAGGGGACGCGTGAGGGTAAGGCTTCGGGTAAGTGTTAGGGTTAGTGTTAGGGTTAGGGTTAGGGTTAGGGGACGGGGACAGGGACGGTTTAGGGTACAGGTTAGGGTACGACAACGGTTTAGGGTGAGCGTACGTGTTAGGGTTAGGGTTAGGGTTAGGGTTAGGGTTAGGGGACGGGGACGGGGACGGTTTAGGTGACAGGTTAGGGTACGACAACGGTTTAGGGTGAACGTACGTGTTAGGATACGTGTTAGTGTTAGCGTACAGGTTAGGATTAGGGGACGGGTGAGGTTAAGGCTTCGGGTAAGGGTTAGGGTTAGGGTTAGGGTTAGGGTTAGGGGACGGGGCCGGTTTAGGTTACAGGTTAGGGTACGACAACGGTTTAGAGTGAGCGTACGTGTTAGGGTACGGGTTAGTGTTAGCGTACGGTTTAGGATTAGGAGACGGGTGAGGGTAAGGCTTCAGGTAAGGGTTAGGGTTAGGGTTAGGGTTAGGGTTAGGGGACGGAGAGGGTTCAGGGTACAAGTTAGGGTACGACAACGCTTTAGGGTGAGCGTAGGTGTTAGGGTACGGGTTAGTGTTAGCGTACGGGTTAGGATTAGGGGACGGGTGAGGGTAAGACTTCGGGTAAGGGTTAGGGTTAGGGTTAGGGATAGGGTTAGGGATAGGGGACGGGGACGGTTTAGGGTACAGGTTAGTGTACGACAACGGTTTAGGGTGAGCGTACGTGTTAGGGTACGTGTTAGTGTTAGCGTATGGGTTAGGATAAGGGGACGGGTGAGCATAAGGCTTCGGGTAAGGGTTAGGGTTAGGGTTAGGGTTAGGGTTAGGGTAAGGGACGGGGACGGTTTAGGGTACAGGTTAGGGTACGACAACGGTTTAGGGTGAGCGTACGTGTTAGGGTATGTGTTAGTTTTAGCGTACGGGTTAGGATTAGGGGACGGGTGAGGGTAAGGCTTCGGGTAAGGGTTAGGGTTAGGGTTAGGGTTATGTTTAGGGGACGGGGACGGTTTAGGGTACAGGTTAGGGTACGATAACGGTTTAGGGTAGCGTACGTTTTAGGGTACGGGTTAGTGTTAGCGTACGGGTTAGGATTAGGGGACGGGTGAGGGTAAGGCTTCGGGTAAGGGTTAGGGTTAGGGTTAGGGTTAGGGTTAAGGGACGGGGACGATTTAGGGTACAGGTTAGTGTACGACAATGGTTTAGGGTGAGCGTACGTGTTAGGGTACGGGTTAGTTTTAGCGTACGGGTTAGGATTAGGGGACGGGTGAGGGTAAGGCTTCGGGTAAGGGTTCGGGTTAGGGTTAGGGTTAGCGTTAGTGTTAGGCGACGGGGACGGTTTAGGGTACAGGTTAGGGTTAGGGTTAGGGTTAGGGTTAGGGGACGGGGACGGATTAGGGTACAGGTTAGGGTACGACAACGGTTTAGGGTGAGCGTACGTGTTAGGGTACGGATTAGTGTTAGCGTACGGTTTAGGATTAGGGGACGGGTGAGGGAAGCCTTCGGGTAAGGGTTAGGGTTAGGGTTAGGGGACGGGAACGGTTTAGGGTATAGGTTAGTGTACGAAAACGGTTTAGGGTGAGCGTACGTGTTAGGGTACGGGTTAGTGTTGGCGTACGGGTTAGGATTAGGGGACGGGTGAAAGTAAGGCTTCGGGTAAGGTTTAGGGTTAGGGTTAGGCTTAGGGTTAGGGTTAGGGGACGGGGACGGGGACGGTTTAGGGTACAGGTTAGGGTACAACAACGGTTTAGGGTGAGCGTACGTGTTAGGGTACGGGTTAGTGTTAGCATACGGGTTAGGATTAGGGGACGGGTGAGGGTAAGGCTTCGGGTAAGTGTTAGGGTTAGGGTTAGGGTTAGGGTTAGGGCACGGGGACGGTTTAGGGTACAGGTTAGGGTACGACAACGGTTTAGACTGAGCGTACGTGTTAGGGTATGGGTTAGTGTTAGCGTACGGTTTAGGATTAGGAGACGGGTGAGGGTAAGGCTTCGGGTAAGGGTTAGGGTTAGGGTTAGGGTTAGGGTTAGGGGACGGGGACGGTTTAGGGTACAAGTTAGGGTACGACAACGGTTTAGGGTGAGCGTACGTGTTAGGGTACGGGTTAGTGTTAGCGTACGGGTTAGGATTGGGGACGGGTGAGGTTAAGGCTTCGGGTAAGGTTTAGGGTTAGGGTTAGGGTTAGGGTAAGGTTAGGGGACGGGGATGGTTTAGGGTACAGGTTAGGGTACGACAATGGTTTAAGGTGAGCGTATGTGTTAGGGTATGGGTTAGTGTTAGCGTACGGTTTAGGATTAGGGGACGGGTGAGCGTAAGGCTTCGGGTAAGGGTTAGGGTTAGGGTTAGTGTTAGGGGACGGGGACGGTTTAGGGTACAGGTTAGTGTACGACAACGGTTTAGGGTGAGCGTACGTGCTAGGGTACGGGTTAGTGTTGGCGTACGGGTTGGGATTAGGGGACGGGTGAGGGTAAGGCTTCGGGTAAGGGTTAGGGTTAGGGTTAGGGGACGGGGACGGGGACGGGAACGGTTTAGGGTACAGGTTAGGGTACTACAACGGTTTAGGGTGAGCTTACGTGTTAGGGAACGTGTTAGTGTTAGCGTACGGGTTAGGATTAGGGGACGGGTGAGGGTAAGGCTTCGGGTAAGGCTTAGGGTTAGGGTTAGGGTTAGGGTTAGAGTTAGGGGACGGGGACGGTTTAGGGTACAGGTTAGGGTACGCCAACGGTTTAGGGTGAGCGTACGTGTTAGGGTACGGGTTTGTGTTAGCGTACGGTTTAAGATTAGGGGACGGTTGAGGGTAAAGCTTCGGGTAAGGGTTAGCGTTAGGGTTAGGGTTAGGGTTAGGGGATGGGGACGGGGACGCTTTAGGGTACAGGATAGGGTACGACAACGGTTTAGGGTGAGCGTACGTGTTAGGGTACGGGTTAGTGTTAGCGTACGGGTTAGTATTAGGGGACGGTTGAGGGTAAGGCTTCGGGTAAGGGTTAGGGTTAGGGTTAGGGTTAGGGTTAGGGTTAGGGGACGGGGACGGTTTAGGGTACAGGTTAGGGTACGACAACGGTTTAGGGTGAGTGTACGTGTTAGGGTACGGGTTAGTGTTAGCGTACGGGTTAGGATTAGGGTACGGCGGAGGGTAAGGCTTCGGGTAAGGGTTAGGGTTAGGGCTGGGGTTAGGGTTAGGGTTAGGGTTAGGGGACGGGGACGGTTTAGGGTGCAGGTTAGGGTACGACAATGGTTTAGGGTGAGCGTACGTGTTAGGGTACGGGTTAGTGTTAGCGTACGGGTTAGGATTAGGTTACGGCTGAGGGTAAGGCTTCGGGTAAGGGTAAGGATTAGGGTTAGGGTTAGGGTTTGGGGACGGGGACGGTTTAGGGTACAGGTTAGGGTACGACAACGGTTTAGGGTGAGCGTACGTGTTAGGGTACGGGTTAGTGTTAGCGTACGGTTTAGGATTAGGGGACGGGTGAGGTTAAGGCTTCGGGTAAGGGTTAGGGTTAGGGTTAGTGTTAGGGTTAGGGGACGGGGACGGTTTAGGGTACAGGTTAGGGTACGACAACGGTTTAGGGTGAGCGTACGTGTTAGGGTACGGGTTAGTGTTAGCGTACGGGTTAGGATTAGGGGACGGGTGAGGGTAAGGCTTCGGGTAAGGGTTAGGGTTAGGGTTAGGGTTAGGGTTAGGGGACGGGGACGGGGACGGGGAAGGTTTAGGGTACAGGTTAGGGTACGACAAAGGTTTAGGGTGAGCGTACGTGTTAGGGTACGGGTTAATGTTAGCGTACGGGTTAGGATTAGGGTACGGGTGAGGGTAAGGCTTCGGGTAAGGGTTAGGGTTAGGGTTAGGGTTAGGGTTAGGGGACGGGGACGGGCACGGTTTAGTGTAAAGGTTAGGGAACGACAACGGTTTAGGGTGAGCGTACGTGTTAGAGTACGGGTTAGTGTTAGCGTACGGGTTAGGATTAGGGGACGGGTGAGTGTAAGGCTTCGGGTAAGGGTTAGGGTTAGGTTTAGGGTTAGGTTTAGGGGACGGGGACGGTTTAGGGTACAGGTTAGGGTACGACAACGGTTTAGGGTGAGCGTACGTGTTAGGGTACGGGTTAGTGTTAGCGTACGGGTTAGGATAAGGGGACGGGTGAGGGTAAGGCTTCGGTAAAGGGTTAGGGTTAGGGTTAGGGTTAGGGGACAAGGGCGGTTTAGGGTACAGGTTAGCGTACGACAACGTTTTAGGGTGAGCGTACGTGTTAGGGTACGGGTTAGTGTTAGCGTACGGGTTAGGATTATGTGACGGGTCAGGGTAAGGCTTCGTGTAAGGGTTAGGGTTAGGGTTAGGGTTAGGGTTAGGGGACGGGGACGGTTTAGGGTATAGGTTAGGGTACGACAACGGTTTAGGGTGAGCGTACGTGTTAGGGTACGGGTTAGCGTTAGCGTACGGGTTAGGATTAGGGGACGGGTGAGGGTAAGGCTTCGGGTAAGGGTTAGGGTTAGGGTTAGGGTTAGGGTTAGGGTTAGAGGACGGGGACGGTTTAGGGTACAGGTTAGGGTACGACAACGTTTTAGGGTTAGCGTAGGTGTTAGGGTACGGGTTAGTGTTAGCGTACGGGTTAGGATTAGGGGACGGGTGAGGGTAAGGCTTCGGTTAAGGTTTAGGGTTAGGGTTAGGGTTAGGGTTAGGGGACGGGGACGGTTTAGGGTACAGGTTAGGGTACGACAACTGTTTAGGGTGAGCGTACGTGTTAGGGTACGGGTTAGTGTTAGCGTACGGGTTAGGATTAGGGGACGGGTGAGGGTAAGGCTTCGGGTAAGGGTTAGGGTTAGGGTTAGGGTTAGGGTTAGGGGACGGGGACCGTTTAGCGTACAGGTTAGGGTACGACAACGGTTTAGGGTGAGCGTACGTGTTAGGGTACGGGTTAGTGTTAGCGTACGGGTTAGGATTAGGGGACGGGTGAGGGTAAGGCTTCGGGTAAGGGTTAGGGTTAGGGTTAGGGTTAGGGTTAGGGTTTGGGGACGGGGACGGTTTAGGGTACAGGTTAGGGTACGACAACGGTTTAGGGTGAGCGTACATGTTAGGGTATATGTTAGTGTTAGCGTACGGGTTAGGATTAGGGGACGGGTGAGGGTAAGGCTTCGGGTAAGGGTTAGGGTTAGGGTTAGTGTTATGGGACGGGGACGGGGACGGTTTCGGGTACAGGTTAGGGTACGACAACGGTTTAGGGTGAGGGTACGTGTTAAGGTATGGGTTAGTGTGAGCGTACGGGTTAGGATTAGGGGACGGGTGAGGGTAAGGCTTCGGGTAAGGGTTAGGGTTAGGGTTAGGGTTAGGGTTAGGGTTAGGGCACGGGGACAGTTTAGGGTACAGGTTAGGGTACGACAACGGTTTAGGGTGAGCGTACGTGTTACGGTACGGGTTAGTGTTAGCGTACGGTTTAGGATTAGGGGACGGGTGAGGGTAAGGCTTCGGGTAAGGGTTAGGGTTAGGGTTAGCATTAGGGTTAGGGGACGGGGACGGTTTAGTGTACAGGTTAGGGTACGACAACGGTTTAGGGTGAGTGTACGTGTTTTGGTACGGGTTAGTGTTAGCGTACAGGTTAGCATTAGGGGACGGGTGAGGGTAAGGCTTCGGGTAAGGGTTAGGGTTAGGGGACGGGGACGGGGACGGTTTAGGGTACAGGTTAGGGTACGACAATCGTTTAGGGTGAGCGTACGTGTTAGGGTACGGGTTAGTGTTAGCGTACGGGTTAGCATTAGGGGACGGGTGAGGGTAAGGCTTCGGGTAAGGGTTAGGGATAGGGTTAGGGTTAGGGTTAGGGTTAGGGGACGGGGACGGTTTAGGTTACACGTTAGTGTACGACAACGGTTTAGGGTGAGCGTACGTGTTAGGGTACGGGTTAGTGTTAGCGTACGGGTTAGTATTAGGAGAAGGGTGAGGGTAAGACTTCGGATAAGGGTTAGGGTTAGGGTTAGGGTTAGGGGACGGGCACGGGGACGGTTTAGGGTACAGGTTAGTGTACGACAACGGTTTAGGATGAGCGTACGTGTTAGGGTACGGGTTAGTGTTAGCGTACGGGTTAGGATTAGGGGACGGGTGAGGGTAAGGCTTCGGGTAAGGGTTAGGGTTAGGGTTAGGGGACGGGGACGGGAACGGGGACGGTTTAGGGTACAGGTTAGGGTACGACAACGGTTTAGGGTGAGCGTACGTGTTAGGGTACGGGTTATTGTTAGCGTACGGGTTAGGATTAGGGGACGGGTGAGTGTAAGGCTTCGGCTAAGGATTAGGGTTAGGGTTAGTGTTACGGTTAGGGTTAGGGGACTGGGACGGTTTAGGGTACAGGTTAGGGTACGACAACCGTTTAGGGTGAGCGTACGTGTTAGGGTACGGGTTAGTGTTAGCGTACGGGTTAGGATTATGGGACGGGTGAGGGTAAGGCTTCGGGTAAGGGTTAGGGTTAGGGTTAGGGGACGGGGACAGTTTAGTGTACAGGTTAGTGTACGACAACGGTTTAGGGTGAGCGTACGTGTTAGGGTACGGGTTAGTGTTGGCGTACGGGTTAGGATTAGGGGACGGGTGAGGATAAGGCTTCGGGTAAGGGTTAGGGTTAGGGTTAGGGTTAGGGGACGGGGACGGGGACGGTTTAGGGTACAGGTTAGGGTACGACAACGGTTTAGGGTGAGCTTACGTGTTAGGGTACGGGTTAGTGTTAGCATACGGGTTAGGATTAGGGGACGGGTGAGGGGAAGGCTTCGGGTAAGGATTAGGTTTAGGGATAGGGTTAGGGTTAGGGTTAGGGGTCGGGGACGGTTTAGGGTACAGGTTAGGGTACGACAACGGTTTAGGGTGAGCGTACGTGTTAGGGTACGGGTTAGTGTTAGGGTACGGGTTAGGATTAGGGGACGGGTGAGGGTAAGGCTTCGGGTAAGTGTTAGGGTTAGTGTTAGGGTTAGGGTTAGGGTTAGGGGACGGGGACAGGGACGTTTTAGGGTACAGGTTAGGGTACGACAACGGTTTAGGGTGAGCGTAATTGTTAGGGTACGGGTTAGTGTTAGCGTACGGGTTAGGATTAGGAGACGGGTGAGTGTAAGGCTTCGGGTAAGGTTTAGGGTTAGGGTTAGGTTTAGGGTTAGGGTTAGGGGACGGGGACGGTTTAGGGTACAGGTTAGTGTACGACAACGGTTTAGAGGGAGCGTACGTGTTAGGGTACGGGTTAGGGTTGGCGTACGGGTTAGGATTAGGGGACGGGTGAGGATAAGGCTTCGGTTAAGGGTTAGGGTTAGGGTTAGGGTTAGGGGACGGGGACGGTTTAGGGTACAGGTTAGGGTACGACAACGGTTTAGGGTGAGCGTACGTGTTAGGGTAGGGGTTAGTGTTAGCGTACGGGTTAGGATTAGGGGACGGGTGAGGGTAAGTCTTCGGGTAAGGTTTAGGGTTAGGGTTAGGGTTAGGGTCAGGGTTAGGGGCGGGGACAGGGACGGTTTAGGGTACAGGTTAGGGTACGACAACGGTTTAGGGTGAGCGTAAGTGTTAGGGTACGGGTTAGTGTTAGCGTAAGGGTTAGGATTAGGGGACGGGTGAGGGTAAGGCTTCGGGTAAGGGTTAGGGTTAGGGTTAGGCTTAGGGTTAGTGTTAGGGGACGGGGACGGGGACGGTTTAGGGTACAGGTTAGGGTACGACAACGGTTTACGGTGAGCGTACGTGTTAGGGTACGGGTTAGTGTTAGCGTACAGGTTAGGATTAGGGGACGGGTGAGGGTAAGGCTTCGGGTAAGTGTTAGGTTTAGGGTTAGGGTTAGGGTTAGGGTTAGGGCACGGGGACGGTTTAGGGTACAGGTTAGGGTACGACAACGGTTTAGGGTGAGTGTACGTGTTTTGGTACGGGTTAGTGTTAGCGTACAGGTTAGCATTAGTGGACGGGTGAGGGTAAGGCTTCGGGTAAGGGTTAGGGTTAGGGTTAGGGTTAGGGTTAGGGGACGGGGACGGGGACGGTTTAGGGTACAGGTTAGGGTACGACAATCGTTTAGGGTGAGCGTACGTGTTAGGGTACGGGTTAGTGTTAGCGTACGGGTTAGCATTATGGGACGGGTGAGGGTAAGGCTTCGGGTAAGGTTTAGGGATAGGGTTAGGGTTAGGGTTAGGGTTAGGGGACGGGGACGGTTTAGGTTACACGTTAGGGTACGACAACGGTTTAGGGTGAGCGTACGTGTTAGGGTACGGGTTAGTGTTAGCGTACGGGTTAGTATTAGGAGAAGGGTGAGGGTAAGACTTCGGATAAGGGTTAGGGTTAGGGTTAGGGTTAGGGGACGGGCACGGGGACGGTTTAGGGTACAGGTTAGTGTACGACAACGGTTTAGGGTGAGCGTACGTGTTAGGGTACGGGTTAGTGTTAGCGTACGGGTTAGGATTAGGGGACGGGTGAGGGTAAGGCTTCGGGTAAGGGTTAGGGTTAGGGTTAAGGTTAGGGGACGGGGACGGGGACGGGGACGGTTTAGGGTACAGGTTAGGGTACGACAACGGTTTAGGGTGAGCGTACGTGTTAGGGTACGGGTTATTGTTAGCGTACGGGTTAGGATTAGGGGACGGGTGAGTGTAAGGCTTCGGGTAAGGATTAGGGTTAGGGTTAGTGTTACGGTTAGGGTTAGGGGACTGGGACGGTTTAGGGTACAGGTTAGGGTACGACAACCGTTTAGGGTGAGCGTACGTGTTAGGGTACGGGTTAGTGTTAGCGTACGGGTTAGGATTATGGGACGGGTGAGGGTAAGGCTTCGGGTAAGGGTTAGGGTTAGGGTTAGGGGACGGGGACAGTTTAGTGTACAGGTTAGTGTACGACAACGGTTTAGGGTGAGCGTACGTGTTAGGGTACGGGTTAGTGTTGGCGTACGGGTTAGGATTAGGGGACGGGTGAGGATAAGGCTTCGGGTAAGGGTTAGGGTTAGGGTTAGGGTTAGGGGACGGGGACGGGGACGGTTTAGGGTACAGGTTAGGGTACGACAACGGTTTAGGGTGAGCTTACGTGTTAGGGTACGGGTTAGTGTTAGCGTACGGGTTAGGATTAGGGGACGGGTGAGGGGAAGGCTTCGGGTAAGGATTAGGGTTAGGGATAGGGTTAGGGTTAGGGTTAGGGGTCGGGGACGGTTTAGGGTACAGGTTAGGGTACGACAACGGTTTAGGGTGAGCGTGCGTGTTAGGGTACGGGTTAGTGTTAGGGTACGGGTTAGGATTAGGGGACGGGTGAGGGTAAGGCTTCGGGTAAGTGTTAGGGTTAGTGTTAGGGTTAGGGTTAGGGTTAGGGGACGGGGACAGGGACGTTTTAGGGTACAGGTTAGGGTACGACAACGGTTTAGGGTGAGCGTAATTGTTAGGGTACGGGTTAGTGTTAGCGTACGGGTTAGGATTAGGGGACGGGTGAGTGTAAGGCTTCGGGTAAGGGTTAGGGTTAGGGTTAGGGTTAGGGTTAGGGGACGGGGACGGTTTAGGGTATAGGTTAGGGTACGACAACGGTTTAGGGTGAGCGTACGTGTTAGGGTACGGGTTAGTGTTAGCGTACGGGTTAGGATTAAGGGACGGGTGAGGGTAAGGCTTCGGGTAAGGGTTAGGGTTAGGGTTAGGGGACGGGGACAGTTTAGTGTACAGGTTAGTGTACGACAACGGTTTAGGGTGAGCGTACGTGTTAGGGTACGGGTTAGTGTTGGCGTACGGGTTAGGATTAGGGGACGGGTGAGGATAAGGCTTCGGGTAAGGGTTAGGGTTAGGGTTAGGGTTAGGGGACGGGGACGGGGACGGTTTAGGGTACAGGTTAGGGTACGACAACGGTTTAGGGTGAGCTTACGTGTTAGGGTACGGGTTAGTGTTAGCGTACGGGTTAGGATTAGGGGACGGGTGAGGGGAAGGCTTCGGGTAAGGATTAGGGTTAGGGATAGGGTTAGGGTTAGGGTTAGGGGTCGGGGACGGTTTAGGGTACAGGTTAGGGTATGACAACGGTTTAGGGTGAGCGTACGTGTTAGGGTACGGGTTAGTGTTAGGGTACGGGTTAGGATTAGGGGACGGGTGAGGGTAAGGCTTCGGCTAAGTGTTAGGGTTAGTGTTAGGGTTAGGGTTAGGGTTAGGGGACGGGGACAGGGACGTTTTAGGGTACAGGTTAGGGTACGACAACGGTTTAGGGTGAGCGTAATTGTTAGGGTACGGGTTAGTGTTAGCGTACGGGTTAGGATTAGGGGACGGGTGAGTGTAAGGCTTCGGGTAAGGGTTAGGGTTAGGGTTAGGTTTAGGGTTAGGGTTAGGGGACGGGGACGGTTTAGGGTACAGGTTAGGGTACGACAACGTTTTAGTGTGAGCATACGTGTTAGGGTACGGGTTAGTGTTAGCGTACGGGTTAGGATTAGGGGACGGGTGAGGGTAAGGCTTCGGGTAAGGTATAGGGTTAGGGTTAGGGTTAGGGTTAGGGTTAGGTTTAGGGTTAGGGGACGGGGACGGTTTAGGGTACAGGTTAGTGTACGACAAAGATTTAGGGTGAGCGTACGTGTTAGGGTACGGTTTAGTGTTAGCGTACGGGTTAGGATTAGGGGACGGGTGAGGGTCAGGCTTCGGGTAAGGGTTAGGGTTAGGGTTAGGGTTATGTTTAGGGGACGGGGACGGTTTAGGGTACAGGTTAGGGTACGATAACGGTTTAGGGTAGCGTACGTTTTAGGGTACGGGTTAGTGTTAGCGTACGGGTTAGGATTAGGGGACGGGTGAGGGTAAGGCTTCGGGTAAGGGTTAGGGTTAGGGTTAGGGTTAGGGTTAAGGGACGGGGACGATTTAGGGTACAGGTTAGGGTACGACAATGGTTTAGGGTGAGCGTACGTGTTAGGGTACGGGTTAGTTTTAGCGTACGGGTTAGGATTAGGGGACGGGTGAGGGTAAGGCTTCGGGTAAGGGTTCGGGTTAGGGTTAGGGTTAGCGTTAGTGTTAGGCGACGGGGACGGTTTAGGGTACAGGTTAGGGTTAGGGTTAGGGTTAGGGTTAGGGGACGGGGACGGATTAGGGTACAGGTTAGGGTACGACAACGGTTTAGGGTGAGCGTACGTGTTAGGGTACGGATTAGTGTTAGCGTACGGTTTAGGATTAGGGGACGGGTGAGGGAAGCCTTCGGGTAAGGGTTAGGGTTAGGGTTAGGGGACGGGAACGGTTTAGGGTATAGGTTAGTGTACGAAAACGGTTTAGGGTGAGCGTACGTGTTAGGGTACGGGTTAGTGTTGGCGTACGGGTTAGGATTAGGGGACGGGTGAAAGTAAGGCTTCGGGTAAGGTTTAGGGTTAGGGTTAGGCTTAGGGTTAGGGTTAGGGGACGGGGACGGGGACGGTTTAGGGTACAGGTTAGGGTACAACAACGGTTTAGGGTGAGCGTACGTGTTAGGGTACGGGTTAGTGTTAGCATACGGGTTAGGATTAGGGGACGGGTGAGGGTAAGGCTTCGGGTAAGTGTTAGGGTTAGGGTTAGGGTTAGGGTTAGGGCACGGGGATGGTTTAGGGTACAGGTTAGGGTACGACAACGGTTTAGACTGAGCGTACGTGTTAGGGTATGGGTTAGTGTTAGCGTACGGTTTAGGATTAGGAGACGGGTAAGGGTAAGGCTTCGGGTAAGGGTTAGGGTTAGGGTTAGGGTTAGGGTTAGGGGACGGGGACGGTTTAGGGTACAAGTTAGGGTACGACAACGGTTTAGGGTGAGCGTACGTGTTAGGGTACGGGTTAGTGTTAGCGTACGGGTTAGGATTGGGGACGGGTGAGGTTAAGGCTTCGGGTAAGGTTTAGGGTTAGGGTTAGGGTTAGGGTAAGGTTAGGGGACGGGGACGGTTTAGGGTACAGGTTAGGGTACGACAATGGTTTAAGGTGAGCGTATGTGTTAGGGTATGGGTTAGTGTTAGCGTACGGTTTAGGATTAGGGGACGGGTGAGCGTAAGGCTTCGGGTAAGGGTTAGGGTTAGGGTTAGTGTTAGGGGACGGGGACGGTTTAGGGTACAGGTTAGTGTACGACAACGGTTTAGGGTGAGCGTACGTGCTAGGGTACGGGTTAGTGTTGGCGTACGGGTTGGGATTAGGGGACGGGTGAGGGTAAGGCTTCGGGTAAGGGTTAGGGTTAGGGTTAGGGGACGGGGACGGGGACGGGAACGGTTTAGGGTACAGGTTAGGGTACTACAACGGTTTAGGGTGAGCTTACGTGTTAGGAAACGTGTTAGTGTTAGCGTACGGGTTAGGATTAGGGGACGGGTGAGGGTAAGGCTTCGGGTAAGGCTTAGGGTTAGGGTTAGGGTTAGGGTTAGAGTTAGGGGACGGGGACGGTTTAGGGTACAGGTTAGGGTACGCCAACGGTTTAGGGTGAGCGTACGTGTTAGGGTACGGGTTTGTGTTAGCGTACGGTTTAAGATTAGGGGACGGTTGAGGGTAAAGCTTCGGGTAAGGGTTAGCGTTAGGGTTAGGGTTAGGGTTAGGGGATGGGGACGGGGACGCTTTAGGGTACAGGATAGGGTACGACAACGGTTTAGGGTGAGCGTACGTGTTAGGGTACGGGTTAGTGTTAGCGTACGGGTTAGTATTAGGGGACGGTTGAGGGTAAGGCTTCGGGTAAGGGTTAGGGTTAGGGTTAGGGTTAGGGTTAGGGTTAGGGGACGGGGACGGTTTAGGGTACAGGTTAGGGTACGACAACGGTTTAGGGTGAGTGTACGTGTTAGGGTACGGGTTAGTGTTAGCGTACGGGTTAGGATTAGGGTACGGCTGAGGGTAAGGCTTCGGGTAAGGGTTAGGGTTAGGGCTGGGGTTAGGGTTAGGGTTAGGGTTAGGGGAAGGGGACGGTTTAGGGTGCAGGTTAGGGTACGACAATGGTTTAGGGTGAGCGTACGTGTTAGGGTACGGGTTAGTGTTAGCGTACGGGTTAGGATTAGGTTACGGCTGAGGGTAAGGCTTCGGGTAAGGGTAAGGATTAGGGTTAGGGTTAGGGTTAGGGTTAGGGGACGGGGACGGTTTAGGTTACACGTTAGGGTACGACAACGGTTTAGGGTGAGCGTACGTGTTAGGGTACGGGTTAGTGTTAGCGTACGGGTTAGTATTAGGAGAAGGGTGAGGGTAAGACTTCGGATAAGGGTTAGGGTTAGGGTTAGGGTTAGGGGACGGGCACGGGGACGGTTTAGGGTACAGGTTAGTGTACGACAACGGTTTAGGGTGAGCGTACGTGTTAGGGTACGGGTTAGTGTTAGCGTACGGGTTAGGATTAGGGGACGGGTGAGGGTAAGGCTTCGGGTAAGGGTTAGGGTTAGGGTTAGGGTTAGGGGACGGGGACGGGAACGGGGACGGTTTAGGGTACAGGTTAGGGTACGACAATGGTTTAGGGTGAGCGTACGTGTTAGGGTACGGGTTATTGTTAGCGTACGGGTTAGGATTAGGGGACGGGTGAGTGTAAGGCTTCGGGTAAGGATTAGGGTTAGGGTTAGTGTTACGGTTAGGGTTAGGGGACTGGGACGGTTTAGGGTACAGGTTAGGGTACGACAACCGTTTAGGGTGAGCGTACGTGTTAGGGTACGGGTTAGTGTTAGCGTACGGGTTAGGATTATGGGACGGGTGAGGGTAAGGCTTCGGGTAAGGGTTAGGGTTAGGGTTAGGGTTAGGGTTAGGGGACGGGGACGGTTTAGGGTATAGGTTAGGGTACGACAACGGTTTAGGGTGAGCGTACGTGTTAGGGTACGGGTTAGTGTTAGCGTACGGGTTAGGATTAAGGGACGGGTGAGGGTAAGGCTCCGGGTAAGGGTTAGGGTTAGGGTTAGGGGACGGGGACAGTTTAGTGTACAGGTTAGTGTACGACAACGGTTTAGGGTGAGCGTACGTGTTAGGGTACGGGTTAGTGTTGGCGTACGGGTTAGGATTAGGGGACGGGTGAGGATAAGGCTTCGGGTAAGGGTTAGGGTTAGGGTTAGGGTTAGGGGACGGGGACGGGGACGGTTTAGGGTACAGGTTAGGGTACGACAACGGTTTAGGTTGAGCTTACGTGTTAGGGTACGGGTTAGTGTTAGCGTACGGGTTAGGATTAGGGGACGGGTGAGGGGAAGGCTTCGGGTAAGGATTAGGGTTAGGGATAGGGTTAGGGTTAGGGTTAGGGGTCGGGGACGGTTTAGGGTACAGGTTAGGGTACGACAACGGTTTAGGGTGAGCGTACGTGTTAGGGTACGGGTTAGTGTTAGGGTACGGGTTAGGATTAGGGGACGGGTGAGGGTAAGGCTTCGGGTAAGTGTTAGGGTTAGTGTTAGGGTTAGGGTTAGGGTTAGGGGACGGGGACAGGGACGTTTTAGGGTACAGGTTAGGGTACGACAACGGTTTAGGGTGAGCGTAATTGTTAGGGTACGGGTTAGTGTTAGCGTACGGGTTAGGATTAGGGGACGGGTGAGTGTAAGGCTTCGGGTAAGGGTTAGGGTTAGGGTTAGGTTTAGGGTTAGGGTTAGGGGACGGGGACGGTTTAGGGTACAGGTTAGGGTACGACAACGTTTTAGTGTGAGCATACGTGTTAGGGTACGGGTTAGTGTTAGCGTACGGGTTAGGATTAGGGGACGGGTGAGGGTAAGGCTTCGGGTAAGGTATAGGGTTAGGGTTAGGGTTAGGGTTAGGGTTAGGTTTAGGGTTAGGGGACGGGGACGGTTTAGGGTACAGGTTAGTGTACGACAAAGATTTAGGGTGAGCGTACGTGTTAGGGTACGGTTTAGTGTTAGCGTACGGGTTAGGATTAGGGGACGGGTGAGGGTCAGGCTTCGGGTAAGTGTTAGGGTTAGGGTTAGGGTTAGGGTTAGGGTTAGGGGACGGGGACGGTTTAGGGTACAGGTTAGGGTACGACAACGGTTTAGGGTGAGCGTACGTGTTAGGATACGGGTTAGTGTTAGCGTACGGTTTAGGATTAGGTGACGGGTGAGGGTAAGGCTTCGGGTAAGGGTTAGGGTTAGGGTTAGGGTTAGGGTTAGGGGACGGGGACAGTTTAGGGTACAGGTTAGTGTACGACAACGGTTTAGAGGGAGCGTACGTGTTAGGGTACGGGTTAGGGTTGGCGTACGGGTTAGGATTAGGGGACGGGTGAGGATAAGGCTTCGGGTAAGGGTTAGGGTTAGGGTTAGGGTTAGGGGACGGGGACGGTTTAGGGTACAGGTTAGGGTACGACAACGGTTTAGGGTGAGCGTACGTGTTAGGGTAGGGGTTAGTGTTAGCGTACGGGTTAGGATTAGGGGACGGGTGAGGGTAAGTCTTCGGGTAAGGGTTAGGGTTAGGGTTAGGGTTAGGGTTAGGGTTAGGGGCGGGGACAGGGACGGTTTAGGGTACAGGTTAGGGTACGACAACGGTTTAGGGTGAGCGTAAGTGTTAGGGTACGGGTTAGTGTTAGCGTAAGGGTTAGGATTAGGGGACGGGTGAGGGTAAGGCTTCGGGTAAGGGTTAGGGTTAGGGTTAGGCTTAGGGTTAGTGTTAGGGGACGGGGACGGGGACGGTTTAGGGTACAGGTTAGGGTACGACAACGGTTTACGGTGAGCGTACGTGTTAGGGTACGGGTTAGTGTTAGCGTACGGGTTAGGATTAGGGGACGGGTGAGGGTAAGGCTTCGGGTAAGTGTTAGGGTTAGGGTTAGGGTTAGGGTTAGGGTTAGGGCACGGGGACGGTTTAGGGTACAGGTTAGGGTACGACAACGGTTTAGGGTGAGTGTACGTGTTTTGGTACGGGTTAGTGTTAGCGTACAGGTTAGCATTAGTGGACGGGTGAGGGTAAGGCTTCGGGTAAGGGTTAGGGTTAGGGTTAGGGTTAGGGTTAGGGGACGGGGACGGGGACGGTTTAGGGTACAGGTTAGGGTACGACAATCGTTTAGGGTGAGCGTACGTGTTAGGGTACGGGTTAGTGTTAGCGTACGGGTTAGCATTATGGGACGGGTGAGGGTAAGGCTTCGGGTAAGGTTTAGGGATAGGGTTAGGGTTAGGGTTAGGGTTAGGGGACGGGGACGGTTTAGGTTACACGTTAGGGTACGACAACGGTTTAGGGTGAGCGTACGTGTTAGGGTACGGTTTAGTGTTAGCGTACGGGTTAGTATTAGGAGAAGGGTGAGGGTAAGACTTCGGATAAGGGTTAGGGTTAGGGTTAGGGTTAGGGGACGGGCACGGGGACGGTTTAGGGTACAGGTTAGTGTACGACAACGGTTTAGGGTGAGCGTACGTGTTAGGGTACGGGTTAGTGTTAGCGTACGGGTTAGGATTAGGGGACGGGTGAGGGTAAGGCTTCGGGTAAGGGTTAGGGTTAGGGTTAGGGTTAGGGGACGGGGACGGGGACGGGGACGGTTTAGGGTACAGGTTAGGGTACGACAACGGTTTAGGGTGAGCGTACGTGTTAGGGTACGGGTTATTGTTAGCGTACGGGTTAGGATTAGGGGACGGGTGAGTGTAAGGCTTCGGGTAAGGATTAGGGTTAGGGTTAGTGTTACGGTTAGGGTTAGGGGACTGGGACGGTTTAGGGTACAGGTTAGGGTACGACAACCGTTTAGGGTGAGCGTACGTGTTAGGGTACGGGTTAGTGTTAGCGTACGGGTTAGGATTATGGGACGGGTGAGGGTAAGGCTTCGGGTAAGGGTTAGGGTTAGGGTTAGGGTTAGGGTTAGGGGACGGGGACGGTTTAGGGTATAGGTTAGGGTACGACAACGGTTTAGGGTGAGCGTACGTGTTAGGGTACGGGTTAGTGTTAGCGTACGGGTTAGGATTAAGGGACGGGTGAGGGTAAGGCTTCGGGTAAGGGTTAGGGTTAGGGTTAGGGGACGGGGACAGTTTAGTGTACAGGTTAGTGTACGACAACGGTTTAGGGTGAGCGTACGTGTTAGGGTACAGGTTAGTGTTGGCGTACGGGTTAGGATTAGGGGACGGGTGAGGATAAGGCTTCGGGTAAGGGTTAGGGTTAGGGTTAGGGTTAGGGGACGGGGACGGGGACGGTTTAGGGTACAGGTTAGGGTACGACAACGGTTTAGGGTGAGCTTACGTGTTAGGGTACGGGTTAGTGTTAGCGTACGGGTTAGGATTAGGGGACGGGTGAGGGGAAGGCTTCGGGTAAGGATTAGGGTTAGGGATAGGGTTAGGGTTAGGGTTAGGGGTCGGGGACGGTTTAGGGTACAGGTTAGGGTACGACAACGGTTTAGGGTGAGCGTGCGTGTTAGGGTACGGGTTAGTGTTAGGGTACGGGTTAGGATTAGGGGACGGGTGAGGGTAAGGCTTCGGGTAAGTGTTAGGGTTAGTGTTAGGGTTAGGGTTAGGGTTAGGGGACGGGGACAGGGACGTTTTAGGGTACAGGTTAGGGTACGACAACGGTTTAGGGTGAGCGTAATTGTTAGGGTACGGGTTAGTGTTAGCGTACGGGTTAGGATTAGGGGACGGGTGAGTGTAAGGCTTCGGGTAAGGGTTAGGGTTAGGGTTAGGGTTAGGGTTAGGGGACGGGGACGGTTTAGGGTATAGGTTAGGGTACGACAACGGTTTAGGGTGAGCGTACGTGTTAGGGTACGGGTTAGTGTTAGCGTACGGGTTAGGATTAAGGGACGGGTGAGGGTAAGGCTTCGGGTAAGGGTTAGGTTTAGGGTTAGGGGACGGGGACAGTTTAGTGTACAGGTTAGTGTACGACAACGGTTTAGGGTGAGCGTACGTGTTAGGGTACGGGTTAGTGTTGGCGTACGGGTTAGGATTAGGGGACGGGTGAGGATAAGGCTTCGGGTAAGGGTTAGGGTTAGGGTTAGGGTTAGGGGACGGGGACGGGGACGGTTTAGGGTACAGCTTAGGGTACGACAACGGTTTAGGGTGAGCTTACGTGTTAGGGTACGGGTTAGTGTTAGCGTACGGGTTAGGATTAGGGGACGGGTGAGGGGAAGGCTTCGGGTAAGGATTAGGGTTAGGGATAGGGTTAGGGTTAGGGTTAGGGGTCGGGGACGGTTTGGGTACAGGTTAGGGTACGACAACGGTTTAGGGTGAGCGTACGTGTTAGGGTACGGGTTAGTGTTAGGGTACGGGTTAGGATTAGGGGACGGGTGAGGGTAAGGCTTCGGGTAAGTGTTAGGGTTAGTGTTAGGGTTAGGGTTAGGGTTAGGGGACGGGGACAGGGACGTTTTAGGGTACAGGTTAGGGTACGACAACGGTTTAGGGTGAGCGTAATTGTTAGGGTACGGGTTAGTGTTAGCGTACGGGTTAGGATTAGGGGACGGGTGAGTGTAAGGCTTCGGGTAAGGGTTAGGGTTAGGGTTAGGTTTAGGGTTAGGGTTAGGGGACGGGGACGGTTTAGGGTACAGGTTAGGGTACGACAACGTTTTAGTGTGAGCATACGTGTTAGGGAACGGGTTAGTGTTAGCGTACGGGTTAGGATTAGGGGACGGGTGAGGGTAAGGCTTCAGGTAAGGTATAGGGTTAGGGTTAGGGTTAGGGTTAGGGTTAGGTTTAGGGTTAGGGGACGGGGACGGTTTAGGGTACAGGTTAGTGTACGACAAAGATTTAGGGTGAGCGTACGTGTTAGGGTACGGTTTAGTGTTAGCGTACGGGTTAGGATTAGGGGACGGGTGAGGGTCAGGCTTCGGGTAAGGGTTAGGGTTAGGGTTAGGGTTAGGGTTAGGGTTAGGGGACGGGGACAGTTTAGGGTACAGGTTAGGGTACGACAACGGTTTAGGGTGAGCGTACGTGTTAGGATACGGGTTAGTGTTAGCGTACGGTTTAGGATTAGGTGACGGGTGAGGGTAAGGCTTCGGGTAAGGGTTAGGGTTAGGGTTAGGGTTAGGGTTAGGGGACGGGGACAGTTTAGGGTACAGGTTAGTGTACGACAACGGTTTAGAGGGAGCGTACGTGTTAGGGTACGGGTTACGGTTGGCGTACGGGTTAGGATTAGGGGACGGGTGAGGATAAGGCTTCGGGTAAGGGTTAGGGTTAGGGTTAGGGTTAGGGGACGGGGACGGTTTAGGGTACAGGTTAGGGTACGACAACGGTTTAGGGTGAGCGTACGTGTTAGGGTAGGGGTTAGTGTTAGCGTACGGGTTAGGATTAGGGGACGGGTGAGGGTAAGTCTTCGGGTAAGGGTTAGGGTTAGGGTTAGGGTTAGGGTTAGGGTTAGGGGCGGGGACAGGGACGGTTTAGGGTACAGATTAGGGTACGACAACGGTTTAGGGTGAGCGTAAGTGTTAGGGTACGGGTTAGTGTTAGCGTAAGGGTTAGGATTAGGGGACGGGTGAGGGTAAGGCTTCGGGTAAGGGTTAGGGTTAGGGTTAGGCTTAGGGTTAGGGTTAGGGGACGGGGACGGGGACGGTTTAGGGTACAGGTTAGGGTACGACAATGGTTTACGGTGAGCGTACGTGTTAGGGTACGGGTTAGTGTTAGCGTACAGGTTAGGATTAGGGGACGGGTGAGGGTAAGGCTTCGGGTAAGTGTTAGGGTTAGGGTTAGGGTTAGGGTTAGGGTTAGGGCACGGGGACGGTTTAGGGTACAGGTTAGGGTACGACAACGGTTTAGGGTGAGTGTACGTGTTTTGGTACGGGTTAGTGTTAGCGTACAGGTTAGCATTAGTGGACGGGTGAGGGTAAGGCTTCGGGTAAGGGTTAGGGTTAGGGTTAGGGTTAGGGTTAGGGGACGGGGACGGGGACGGTTTAGGGTACAGGTTAGGGTACGACAATCGTTTAGGGTGAGCGTACGTGTTAGGGTACGGGTTAGTGTTAGCGTACGGGTTAGCATTATGGGACGGGTGAGGGTAAGGCTTCGGGTAAGGTTTAGGGATAGGGTTAGGGTTAGGGTTAGGGTTAGGGGACGGGGACGGTTTAGGTTACACGTTAGGGTACGACAACGGTTTAGGGTGAGCGTACGTGTTAGGGTACGGGTTAGTGTTAGCGTACGGGTTAGTATTAGGAGAAGGGTGAGGGTAAGACTTCGGATAAGGGTTAGGGTTAGGGTTAGGGTTAGGGGACGGGCACGGGGACGGTTTAGGGTACAGGTTAGTGTACGACAACGGTTTAGGGTGAGCGTACGTGTTAGGGTACGGGTTAGTGTTAGCGTACGGGTTAGGATTAGGGGACGGGTGAGGGTAAGGCTTCGGGTAAGGGTTAGGGTTAGGGTTAGGGTTAGGGGACGGGGACGGGGACGGGGACGGTTTAGGGTACAGGTTAGGGTACGACAACGGTTTAGGGTGAGCGTACGTGTTAGGGTACGGGTTATTGTTAGCGTACGGTTTAGGATTAGGGGACGGGTGAGTGTAAGGCTTCGGGTAAGGATTAGGGTTAGGGTTAGTGTTACGGTTAGGGTTAGGGGACTGGGACGGTTTAGGGTACAGGTTAGGGTACGACAACCGTTTAGGGTGAGCGTACGTGTTAGGGTACGGGTTAGTGTTAGCGTACGGGTTAGGATTATGGGACGGGTGAGGGTAAGGCTTCGGGTAAGGGTTAGGGTTAGGGTTAGGGTTAGGGTTAGGGGACGGGGACGGTTTAGGGTATAGGTTAGGGTACGACAACGGTTTAGGGTGAGCGTACGTGTTAGGGTACGGGTTAGTGTTAGCGTACGGGTTAGGATTAAGGGACGGGTGAGGGTAAGGCTTCGGGTAAGGGATAGGGTTAGGGTTAGGGGACGGGGACAGTTTAGTGTACAGGTTAGTGTACGACAACGGTTTAGGGTGAGCGTACGTGTTAGGGTACGGGTTAGTGTTGGCGTACGGGTTAGGATTAGGGGACGGGTGAGGATAAGGCTTCGGGTAAGGGTTAGGGTTAGGGTTAGGGTTAGGGGACGGGGACGGGGACGGTTTAGGGTACAGGTTAGGGTACGACAACGGTTTAGGGTGAGCTTACGTGTTAGGGTACGGGTTAGTGTTAGCGTACGGGTTAGGATTAGGGGACGGGTGAGGGGAAGGCTTCGGGTAAGGATTAGGGTTAGGGATAGGGTTAGGGTTAGGGTTAGGGGTCGGGGACGGTTTAGGGTACAGGTTAGGGTACGACAACGGTTTAGGGTGAGCGTGCGTGTTAGGGTACGGGTTAGTGTTAGGGTACGGGTTAGGATTAGGGGACGGGTGAGGGTAAGGCTTCGGGTAAGTGTTAGGGTTAGTGTTAGGGTTAGGGTTAGGGTTAGGGGACGGGGACAGGGACGTTTTAGGGTACAGGTTAGGGTACGACAACGGTTTAGGGTGAGCGTAATTGTTAGGGTACGGGTTAGTGTTAGCGTACGGGTTAGGATTAGGGGACGGGTGAGTGTAAGGCTTCGGGTAAGGGTTAGGGTTAGGGTTAGGGTTAGGGGACGGGGACGGGGACGGTTTAGGGTACAGGTTAGGGTACATCAACGGTTTAGGGTGAGCGTACGTGTTAGGGTACGGGTTAGTGTTAGCGTACGGGTTAGGATAAGGGGACGGGTGAGGGTAAGGCTTCGGTAAAGGGTTAGGGTTAGGGTTAGGGTTAGGGGACAAGGGCGGTTTAGGGTACAGGTTAGCGTACGACAACGTTTTAGGGTGAGCGTACGTGTTAGGGTACGGGTTAGTGTTAGCGTACGGGTTAGGATTATGTGACGGGTCAGGGTAAGGCTTCGTGTAAGGTTTAGGGTTAGGGTTAGGGTTAGGGTTAGGGGACGGGGACGGTTTAGGGTATAGGTTAGGGTACGACAACGGTTTAGGGTGAGCGTACGTGTTAGGGTACGGGTTAGCGTTAGCGTACGGGTTAGGATTAGGGGACGGGTGAGGGTAAGGCTTCGGGTAAGGGTTAGGGTTAGGGTTAGGGTTAGGGTTAGGGTTAGAGGACGGGGACGGTTTAGGGTACAGGTTAGGGTACGACAACGTTTTAGGGTTAGCGTAGGTGTTAGGGTACGGGTTAGTGTTAGCGTACGGGTTAGGATTAGGGAACGGGTGAGGGTAAGGCTTCGGTTAAGGTTTAGGGTTAGGGTTAGGGTTAGGGTTAGGGGACGGGGACGGTTTAGGGTACAGGTTAGGGTACGACAACTGTTTAGGGTGAGCGTACGTGTTAGGGTACGGGTTAGTGTTAGCGTACGGGTTAGGATTAGGGGACGGGTGAGGGTAAGGCTTCGGGTAAGGGTTAGGGTTAGGGTTAGGGTTAGGGTTAGGGGACGGGGACCGTTTAGCGTACAGGTTAGGGTACGACAACGGTTTAGGGTGAGCGTACGTGTTAGGGTACGGGTTAGTGTTAGCGTACGGGTTAGGATTAGGGGACGGGTGAGGGTAAGGCTTCGGGTAAGGGTTAGGGTTAGGGTTAGGGTTAGGGTTAGGGTTTGGGGACGGGGACGGTTTAGGGTACAGGTTAGGGTACGACAACGGTTTAGGGTGAGCGTACATGTTAGGGTATATGTTAGTGTTAGCGTACGGGTTAGGATTAGGGGACGGGTGAGGGTAAGGCTTCGGGTAAGGGTTAGGGTTAGGGTTAGTGTTATGGGACGGGGACGGGGACGGTTTCGGGTACAGGTTAGGGTACGACAACGGTTTAGGGTGAGGGTACGTGTTAAGGTATGGGTTAGTGTGAGCGTACGGGTTAGGATTAGGGGACGGGTGAGGGTAAGGCTTCGGGTAAGGGTTAGGGTTAGGGTTAGGGTTAGGGTTAGGGTTAGGGCACGGGGACAGTTTAGGGTACAGGTTAGGGTACGACAACGGTTTAGGGTGAGCGTACGTGTTACGGTACGGGTTAGTGTTAGCGTACGGTTTAGGATTAGGGGACGGGTGAGGGTAAGGCTTCGGGTAAGGGTTAGGGTTAGGGTTAGCATTAGGGTTAGGGGACGGGGACGGTTTAGTGTACAGGTTAGGGTACGACAACGGTTTAGGGTGAGTGTACGTGTTTTGGTACGGGTTAGTGTTAGCGTACAGGTTAGCATTAGGGGACGGGTGAGGGTAAGGCTTTGGGTAAGGGTTAGGGTTAGGGTTAGGGTTAGGGTTAGGGGACGGGGACGGTGACGGTTTAGGGTACAGGTTAGGGTACGACAACGTTTTAGTGTGAGCATACGTGTTAGGGAACGGGTTAGTGTTAGCGTACGGGTTAGGATTAGGGGACGGGTGAGGGTAAGGCTTCAGGTAAGGTATAGGGTTAGGGTTAGGGTTAGGGTTAGGGTTAGGTTTAGGGTTAGGGGACGGGGACGGTTTAGGGTACAGGTTAGTGTACGACAAAGATTTAGGGTGAGCGTACGTGTTAGGGTACGGTTTAGTGTTAGCGTACGGGTTAGGATTAGGGGACGGGTGAGGGTCAGGCTTCGGGTAAGGGTTAGGGTTAGGGTTAGGGTTAGGGTTAGGGTTAGGGGACGGGGACGGTTTAGGGTACAGGTTAGGGTACGACAACGGTTTAGGGTGAGCGTACGTGTTAGGATACGGGTTAGTGTTAGCGTACGGTTTAGGATTAGGTGACGGGTGAGGGTAAGGCTTCGGGTAAGGGTTAGGGTTAGGGTTAGGGTTAGGGTTAGGGGACGGGGACAGTTTAGGGTACAGGTTAGTGTACGACAACGGTTTAGAGGGAGCGTACGTGTTAGGGTACGGGTTACGGTTGGCGTACGGGTTAGGATTAGGGGACGGGTGAGGATAAGGCTTCGGGTAAGGGTTAGGGTTAGGGTTAGGGTTAGGGGACGGGGACGGTTTAGGGTACAGGTTAGGGTACGACAACGGTTTAGGGTGAGCGTACGTGTTAGGGTAGGGGTTAGTGTTAGCGTACGGGTTAGGATTAGGGGACGGGTGAGGGTAAGTCTTCGGGTAAGGGTTAGGGTTAGGGTTAGGGTTAGGGTTAGGGTTAGGGGCGGGGACAGGGACGGTTTAGGGTACAGGTTAGGGTACGACAACGGTTTAGGGTGAGCGTAAGTGTTAGGGTACGGGTTAGTGTTAGCGTAAGGGTTAGGATTAGGGGACGGGTGAGGGTAAGGCTTCGGGTAAGGGTTAGGGTTAGGGTTAGGCTTAGGGTTAGGGTTAGGGGACGGGGACGGGGACGGTTTAGGGTACAGGTTAGGGTACGACAATGGTTTACGGTGAGCGTACGTGTTAGGGTACGGGTTAGTGTTAGCGTACAGGTTAGGATTAGGGGACGGGTGAGGGTAAGGCTTCGGGTAAGTGTTAGGGTTAGGGTTAGGGTTAGGGTTAGGGTTAGGGCACGGGGACGGTTTAGGGTACAGGTTAGGGTACGACAACGGTTTAGGGTGAGTGTACGTGTTTTGGTACGGGTTAGTGTTAGCGTACAGGTTAGCATTAGTGGACGGGTGAGGGTAAGGCTTCGGGTAAGGGTTAGGGTTAGGGTTAGGGTTAGGGTAAGGGGACGGGGACGGGGACGGTTTAGGGTACAGGTTAGGGTACGACAATCGTTTAGGGTGAGCGTACGTGTTAGGGTACGGGTTAGTGTTAGCGTACGGGTTAGCATTATGGGACGGGTGAGGGTAAGGCTTCGGGTAAGGTTTAGGGATAGGGTTAGGGTTAGGGTTAGGGTTAGGGGACGGGGACGGTTTAGGTTACACGTTAGGGTACGACAACGGTTTAGGGTGAGCGTACGTGTTAGGGTACGGGTTAGTGTTAGCGTACGGGTTAGTATTAGGAGAAGGGTGAGGGTAAGACTTCGGATAAGGGTTAGGGTTAGGGTTAGGGTTAGGGGACGGGCACGGGGACGGTTTAGGGTACAGGTTAGTGTACGACAACGGTTTAGGGTGAGCGTACGTGTTAGGGTACGGGTTAGTGTTAGCGTACGGGTTAGGATTAGGGGACGGGTGAGGGTAAGGCTTCGGGTAAGGGTTAGGGTTAGGGTTAGGGTTAGGGGACGGGGACGGGGACGGGGACGGTTTAGGGTACAGGTTAGGGTACGACAACGGTTTAGGGTGAGCGTACGTGTTAGGGTACGGGTTATTGTTAGCGTACGGTTTAGGATTAGGGGACGGGTGAGTGTAAGGCTTCGGGTAAGGATTAGGGTTAGGGTTAGTGTTACGGTTAGGGTTAGGGGACTGGGACGGTTTAGGGTACAGGTTAGGGTACGACAACCGTTTAGGGTGAGCGTACGTGTTAGGGTACGGGTTAGTGTTAGCGTACGGGTTAGGATTATGGGACGGGTGAGGGTAAGGCTTCGGGTAAGGGTTAGGGTTAGGGTTAGGGTTAGGGTTAGGGGACGGGGACGGTTTAGGGTATAGGTTAGGGTACGACAACGGTTTAGGGTGAGCGTACGTGTTAGGGTACGGGTTAGTGTTAGCGTACGGGTTAGGATTAAGGGACGGGTGAGGGTAAGGCTTCGGGTAAGGGATAGGGTTAGGGTTAGGGGACGGGGACAGTTTAGTGTACAGGTTAGTGTACGACAACGGTTTAGGGTGAGCGTACGTGTTAGGGTACGGGTTAGTGTTGGCGTACGGGTTAGGATTAGGGGACGGGTGAGGATAAGGCTTCGGGTAAGGGTTAGGGTTAGGGTTAGGGTTAGGGGACGGGGACGGGGACGGTTTAGGGTACAGGTTAGGGTACGACAACGGTTTAGGGTGAGCTTACGTGTTAGGGTACGGGTTAGTGTTAGCGTACGGGTTAGGATTAGGGGACGGGTGAGGGGAAGGCTTCGGGTAAGGATTAGGGTTAGGGATAGGGTTAGGGTTAGGGTTAGGGGTCGGGGACGGTTTAGGGTACAGGTTAGGGTACGACAACGGTTTAGGGTGAGCGTGCGTGTTAGGGTACGGGTTAGTGTTAGGGTACGGGTTAGGATTAGGGGACGGGTGAGGGTAAGGCTTCGGGTAAGTGTTAGGGTTAGTGTTAGGGTTAGGGTTAGGGTTAGGGGATGGGGACAGGGACGTTTTAGGGTACAGGTTAGGGTACGACAACGGTTTAGGGTGAGCGTAATTGTTAGGGTACGGGTTAGTGTTAGCGTACGGGTTAGGATTAGGGGACGGGTGAGTGTAAGGCTTCGGGTAAGGGTTAGGGTTAGGGTTAGGTTTAGGGTTAGGGTTAGGGGACGGGGACGGTTTAGGGTACAGGTTAGGGTACGACAACGTTTTAGTGTGAGCATACGTGTTAGGGTACGGGTTAGTGTTAGCGTACGGGTTAGGATTAGGGGACGGGTGAGGGTAAGGCTTCGGGTAAGGTATAGGGTTAGGGTTAGGGTTAGGGTTAGGGTTAGGTTTAGGGTTAGGGGACGGGGACGGTTTAGGGTACAGGTTAGTGTACGACAAAGATTTAGGGTGAGCGTACGTGTTAGGGTACGGTTTAGTGTTAGCGTACGGGTTAGGATTAGGGGACGGGTGAGGGTCAGGCTTCGGGTAAGGGTTAGGGTTAGGGTTAGGGTTAGGGTTAGGGTTAGGGGACGGGGACGGTTTAGGGTACAGGTTAGGGTACGACAACGGTTTAGGGTGAGCGTACGTGTTAGGATACGGGTTAGTGTTAGCGTACGGTTTAGGATTAGGTGACGGGTGAGGGTAAGGCTTCGGGTAAGGGTTAGTGTTAGGGTTAGGGATAGGGTTAGGGGACGGGGACAGTTTAGGGTACAGGTTAGTGTACGACAACGGTTTAGAGTGAGCGTACGTGTTAGGGTACGGGTTAAGGTTGGCGTACGGGTTAGGATTAGGGGACGGGTGAGGATAAGGCTTCGGGTAAGGGTGAGGGTTAGGGTTAGGGTTAGGGGACGGGGACGGGGACGGTTTAGGGTACAGGTTAGTGTACGACAATGGTTTAGGGTGAGCTTACGTGTTAGGGTACGGGTTAGTGTTAGCGTACGGGTTAGGATTAGGGGACGGGTGAGGGTAAGGCTTCGGGTAAGGGTTAGGTTTAGGGTTAGGGTTAGGGTTAGGGTTAGGGGACGGGGACGGTTTAGGGTACAGGTTAGTGTACGACAACGGTTTAGGGTGAGCGTACGTGTTAGGGTAGGGGTTAGTGTTAGCGTACGGGTTAGGATTAGGGGACGGGTGAGGGTAAGTCTTCGGGTAAGGGTTAGGGTTAGGGTTAGGGTTAGGGTTAGGGTTAGGGGCGGGGACAGGGACGGTTTAGGGTACAGGTTAGGGTACGACAACGGTTTAGGGTGAGCGTAAGTGTTAGGGTACGGGTTAGTGTTAGCGTAAGGGTTAGGATTAGGGGACGGGTGAGGGTAAGGCTTCGGGTAAGGGTTAGGGTTAGGGTTAGGGTTAGGGGACGGGGACGGGGACGGTTTAGGGTACAGGTTAGTGTACGACAACGGTTTAGGGTGAGCGTACGTGTTAGGGTACGGGTTAGTGTTAGCGTACGGATTAGGATTAGGGGACGGGTGAGGGTAAGGCTTCGGGTAAGCGTTAGGGTTAGGGTTAGGGTTAGGGTTAGGGTTAGGGTTAGGGGACGGTTTAGGGTACAGGTTAGTGTACGACAACGGTTTAGGGTGAGCATACGTGTTAGGGTACCGGTTAGTGTTAGCGTACGGTTTAGGATTAGGAGACAGGTGAGGGTAAGGCTTCGGGTAAGGGTTAGGGTTAGGGTTAGGGTTAGGGGACGGGGACCGTTTAGGGTACAAGTTAGGGTAACACAACGGTTTAGGGTGAAGGTACGTGTTAAGGTACGGGTTAGTGTTGGCGTACGGGTTAGGATTAGGGGACGGGTGAGGGTAAGGCTTCGGGTAAGGGTTAGGGTTAGGGTTAGGGTTAGGGGACGGGGACGGGGACGGTTTAGGGTACAGGTGAGGGTACGACAAAGGTTTAGGGTGAGCGTACGTGTTAGGGTACGGGTTAGTGTTAGCATACGGGTGAGGATTAGGGGACGGGTGAGTGTAAGGCTTCGGGTAAGGTTAGGGTTAGGGTTAGGGTTAGGGTTAGGGTTAGGTTTAGAGGACGGGGACGGTTTAGGGTACAGGTTAGGGTACGACAACGGTGTAGGGTGAGCGTACGTGTTAGGGTACGGGTTAGTGTTAGCGTACGGGTTAGGATTAGGGGACGTGTGAGGGTAAGGCTTCGGGTAAGGGTTAGGGTTAGGGTTAGGGTTAGGGTTTGGGGACGGGGAGGATTTAGGGTACAGGTTAGGGTACGACAACGGTTTAGGGTGAGCGTACGTGTTAGGGCAAGGGTTAGTGTTAGCGTACGGGTTAGGATTAGGAGACGGGTGAGGGTAAGGCTTCCGGTATGGGTTAGGGTTAGGGTTAAGGTTAGGGTTAGGGTTAGGGGACGGGGACGGTTTAGGGTACAGGTTAGGGTACGACAACGGTTTAGGGTGAGCGTACATGTTAGGGTACGGGTTAGTGTTAGCGTACGGGTTAGGATTAAGGGACGGGTGAGGGTAAGGCTTCGGGTAAGGGTTAGGGTTAGGGTTAGGGTTAGGGGACGGGGACGGGGACGGGGACGGTGTAGGGTACAGGATAGTGTACGACAACGGTTTAGGGTGAGCGTACGTGTTAGGGTACGGGTTAGGGTTAGCGTACGGGTTAGGATTAGGGGACGGGTGAGGGTAAGGCTTCGGGTAAGTGTTAGGGTTACGGTTAGGTTTAGGGTTAGGGGACGGGGACGGTTTAGGGTACAGGTTAGGGTATGACAACGGTTTAGGGTGAGCGTACGTGTTAGGGTACGGGTTAGTGTTAGCGTACGGGTTAGGATTAGAGGACGGGTGAGGGTAAGGCTTCGGGTAAGGGTTAGGGTTAGGGTTAGGGTTAGGGTTAGGGTTAGGGGACGGGTACGGTTTAGGGTACAGGTTAGGGTACCGCCACGGTTTAGGCTGAGCGTACGTGTTGGGGTACGGGTTAGTGTTAGCGTACGTGTTAGGATTAGGGGACGGGTGAGGGTAAGGCTTCGGGTAAGGGTTAGGTTTAGGGTTAGGGTTAGGGTTAGGGGACGGGCACAGGGACGGTTTAGGGTACAGGTTATGGTACGACAATGGTTTAGGGTGAGCGTACGTGTTAGGGTACGGGTTAGTGTTAGCGTACGGGTTAGGATTAGGGGACGGGTTTGGGTAAGGCTTCGGGTAAGGGTTAGGGTTAGGTTTAGGGTTTGGGTTAGGGGACGGGTACGGTTTAGGGTACAGGTTAGTGTACGAAAACGGTTTAGGGTGAGCGTACGTGTTAGGGTACGGGTTAGTGTTGGCGTACGGGTTAGGATTAGGGGACGTGTGTGGGTAAGGCTTCGGGTAAGGGTTAGGGTTAGGGTTAGGCTTAGGGTGAGGGTTAGGGGACGGGGACGGGGACGGTTTAGGGTACAGGTTAGGGTACGACAACGGTTTAGGGTGAGCGTATGTGTTAGGGTACGGGTTAGTGTTAGCGTACGGGTTAGGATTAGGGGACGGGTGAGGGTAAGGCTTCGGGTAAAAGTTAGTGTTAGGGTTAGGGTTAGGGTTAGTGTTAGGAGACGGGGACGGTTTAGGGTACAGGTTAGGGTACGACAACGTTTTAGGGTGAGCGTACGTGTTAGGGTACGGGTTAGTGTTAGCGTACGGGTTAGGATTAGGGGACGGGTGAGGGTAAGGCTTCGGGTAAGGGTTAGGGTTAGGGTTAGGGTTAGGGTTAGGGGACGGGGACGGGGACGGTTTAGGGTACAGGTTAGGGTACGACAACGATTTAGGGTGAGCGTACGTGTTAGGGTACTGTTTAGTGTTAGCGCACGGGTTAGGATTAGCGGACGGGTGAGGGCAAGGCTTCGGGTAAGGGTTAGGGTTAGGGTTAGGGGACGGGGACGGGGACGGGGACGGGGACGGTTTAGGGTACAGGTTAGGGTACGACAACGGTTTAGGGTGAGCGTACGTGTTAGGGTACGGGTTAGTGTTAGCGTACGGGTTAGTATTAGGGGACGGTTGAGGGTAAGGCTTCGGGTAAGGGTTAGGGTTAGGGTTAGGGTTAGGGTTAGGGGACGGGGACGGGGACGGGGACGGTTTATGGTACAGGTTAGGGTACGACAGCGGTTTAGGGTGAGCGTACGTGTTAGGGTACGGGTTAGTGTTAGCGTACGGGTTAGGATTAGGGGACGGGTGATGGTAAGGCTTCGGGTAAAGGTTAGGGTTAGGGTTAGGGTTAGGGTTAGGGGACGGGGACGGGGACGGTTCAGGGTACAGGTTAGGGTACGACAATTGTTTAGGGTGAGCTTACGTGTTAGGGTACGGTTTAGTGTTAGCGTACGGCTTAGGATTAGGGGACGGGTGAGGGTAAGGCTTCGGGTAAGGGTTAGGGTTAGGTTTAGGGTTAGGGTTAGGGGACGGGGACAGGGACGGTTTAGGGTACAGGTTAGGGTATGACAACGGCTTAGGGTGAGCGTACGTGTCAGGGTACGGGTTAGTGTTAGCGTACGGGTTAGGATTAGGGGACGGGTGAGGGTAAGGCTTCGGGTAAGGGTTAGGGTTAGTGTTAGGGTTAGGGTTAGAGGACGGGGACGGTTTAGGGTACAGGTTAGGGTACGACAAAGGTTTAGGGTGAGCGTACGTGTTAGGGTACGGGTTAGTGTTAGCGTACGGGTTAGGATTAGAGGACGGGTGAGGGTAAGGCTTCGGGTAAGGGTTAGGGTTAGGGTTAGGGTTAGGGTTAGGGTTAGGGGACGGGTACGGTTTAGGGTACAGGTTAGGGTACCGCCACGGTTTAGGCTGAGCGTACGTGTTGGGGTACGGGTTAGTGTTAGCGTACGTGTTAGGATTAGGGGATGGGTGAGGGTAAGGCTTCGGGTAAGGGTTAGGTTTAGGGTTAGGGTTAGGGTTAGGGGACGGGCACAGGGACGGTTTAGGGTACAGGTTATGGTACGACAATGGTTTAGGGTGAGCGTACGTGTTAGGGTACGGGTTAGTGTTAGCGTACGGGTTAGGATTAGGGGACGGGTTTGGGTAAGGCTTCGGGTAAGGGTTAGGGTTAGGTTTAGGGTTTGGGTTAGGGGACGGGTACGGTTTAGGGTACAGGTTAGTGTACGAAAACGGTTTAGGGTGAGCGTACGTGTTAGGGTACGGGTTAGTGTTGGCGTACGGGTTAGGATTAGGGGACGTGTGTGGGTAAGGCTTCGGGTAAGGGTTAGGGTTAGGGTTAGGCTTAGGGTGAGGGTTAGGGGACGGGGACGGGGACGGTTTAGGGTACAGGTTAGGGTACGACAACGGTTTAGGGTGAGCGTACGTGTTAGGGTACGGGTTAGTGTTAGCATACGGGTAAGGATTAGGGGACGGCTGAGGGTAAGGCTTCGGGTAAGGGTTCGGGTTAGGGTTAGGGTTAGGGTTAGGGTTAGGGTACGGGGACCGTTTAGCGTACAGGTTAGGGTACGACAACGGTTTAGGGTGAGCGTACGTGTTAGGGTACGGGTTAGTGTTAGCGTACGGGTTAGGATTAGGGGACGGGTGAGGGTAAGGTTTCTGGTAAGGGTTAGGGTTAGGGTTAGGGTTAGGGTTAGGAGACGGGGACGGGGACGGTTTAGGGTACAGGTTAGTGTACGACAACGGTTTAGGGTGAGTGTATGTGTTAGGGTACGGGTTAGTGTTAGCGTACGGGTTAGGATTAGGGGACGGGTGAGGGTAAGGCTTCGGGTAAGGGTTAGGGTTAGGGTTAGGGTTAGGGTTAGGGGACGGGGACGGATTAGGGTACAGGTTAGTGTACGACAACGGTTTAGGGTGAGCGTACATGTTAGGGTACGGGTTAGTGTTAGCGTACGGGTTAGGATTAGGGGACGGGTGAGGGTAAGGCTTCGGGTAAGGGTTAGGGTTAGTGTTAGGGTTAGGGTTAGCGTTAGGGGACTGGGACGGTTTAGGGTACAGGTTAGGGTACGACAACGTTTTAGGGTGAGCGTACGTGTTAGGGTACGGGTTAGTGTTAGCGTACGGGTTAGGATTAGGGGACGGGTGAGGGTAAGGCTTCGGGTAAAAGTTAGTGTTAGGGTTAGGGTTAGGGTTAGTGTTAGGAGACGGGGACGGTTTAGGGTACAGGTTAGGGTACGACAAGGTTTTAGGGTGAGCGTACGTGTTAGGGTACGGGTTAGTGTTAGCGTACGGGTTAGGATTAGGGGACGGGTGAGGGTAAGGCTACGGGTAAGGGTTAGGGTTAGGGTTAGGGTTAGGGTTAGGGGACGGGGACGGGGACGGTTTAGGGTACAGGTTAGGGTACGACAACGATTTAGGGTGAGCGTACGTGTTAGGGTACTGTTTAGTGTTAGCGTACGGTTTAGGATTATGGGACGGGTGAGGGTAAGGCTTCGGTTAAGGGTTAGGGTTAGGGTTAGGGGACGGGGACGGGGACGGGAACGGTTTAGGGTACAGGTTAGGGTACTACAACGGTTTAGGATGAGCTTACGTGTTAGGGTACGTGTTAGTGTTAGCGTACGGGTTAGAATTAGGGGATGGGTGAGGGTAAGGCTTCGGGTAAGGCTTAGGGTTAGGGTTAGGGTTAGGGTTAGGGTTAGGGGACGGGGACGGTTTAGGGTACAAGTTAGGGTACGACAACTGTTTAGGGTGAGCGTACGTGTTAGGGTACGGGTTAGTGTTAGCGTACGGGTTAGGATTAGGGGACGGGTGAGGGTAAGGCTTCGGGTAAGGGTTAGGGTTAGTGTTAGGGTTACGGTTAGGGTTAGGGACGGGGACGGTTTAGGGTATAGGTTAGGGTACGCCAACGGTTTAGGGTGAGCGTACGTGTTAGGGTACGGGTTAGTGTTAGCGTACGGTTTAGGATTAGGGGACGGGTGAGGGTAAGGCTTCGGGTAAGGTTTAGGGTTAGGGTTAGCTTTAGGGTTAGGGTTACGGGACGGGGACGGTTTAGGGTACAGGTTAGGGTACGACAACGGTTTAGGGTGAGCGTACGTGTTAGGGTACGGGTTAGTGTTAGCGTACGGGTTAGTATTAGGGGACGGTTGAGGGTAAGGCTTCGGGTAAGGGTTAGGGTTAGGGTTAGGGTTAGGGTTAGGGGACGGGGACGGGGACGGGGACGGTTTATGGTACAGGTTAGGGTACGACAGCGGTTTAGGGTGAGCGTACGTGTTAGGGTACGGGTTAGTGTTAGCGTACGGGTTAGGATTAGGGGACGGGTGAGGGTAAGGCTTCGGGTAAAGGTTAGGGTTAGGGTTAGGGTTAGGGTTAGGGGACGGGGACGGGGACGGTTCAGGGTACAGGTTAGGGTACGACAATTGTTTAGGGTGAGCTTACGTGTTAGGGTACGGTTTAGTGTTAGCGTACGGCTTAGGATTAGGGGACGGGTGAGGGTAAGGCTTCGGGTAAGGGTTAGGGTTAGGTTTAGGGTTAGGGTTAGGGGACGGGGACAGGGACGGTTTAGGGTACAGGTTAGGGTATGACAACGGCTTAGGGTGAGCGTACGTGTCAGGGTACGGGTTAGTGTTAGCGTACGGGTTAGGATTAGGGGACGGGTGAGGGTAAGGCTTCGGGTAAGGGTTAGGGTTAGTGTTAGGGTTAGGGTTAGAGGACGGGGACGGTTTAGGGTACAGGTTAGGGTACGACAAAGGTTTAGGGTGAGCGTACGTGTTAGGGTACGGGTTAGTGTTAGCGTACGGGTGAGGATTAGGGGACGGGTGAGTGTAAGGCTTCGGGTAAGGGTTAGGGTTAGGGTTAGGGTTAGGGTTAGGGTTAGGGGACGGGGACGGTTTAGGGTACAGGTTAGGGTACCACAACGGTTTAGGGTGAGCGTACGTGTTAGGGTACGGGTTAGTGTTATCGTACAGGTTAGGATTAGGGGACGCGTGAGTGTAAGGCTTCGGGAAAGGGTTAGGGTTAGGGTTAGGGTTAGGGGACGGGCACGGGGACGGTTTAGGTTACAGGTTAGGGTACGACAACGGTTTAGGGTGAGCGTACGTGTTAGGGTACGGGTTAGTCTTAGCGTACGGGTTAGGATTAAGGGACGGGTGAGGGTAAGGCTTCGGGTAAGGGTTAGGGTTAGGGTTAGGGTTAGGGTTAGGGTTAGGGGACGGGGACGGTGTAGGGTACAGGTTAGGGTACGACAACGGTTTAGGGTGAGCGTACGTGTTAGGGTACGGGTTAGTGTTAGCGTACGGTTTAGGATTAGGGGACGGGTGAGGGTAAGGGTTCGGGTAAGGGTTAGGGTTAGGGTTAGGCTTAGGGTTAGGGTTAGGGGACGGGGATGGTTTAGGGTACATGTTAGGGTACGACAACGGTTTAGGGTGAGCGTACGTGTTAGGGTACGGGTTAGTGTTAGCGTACGGGTTAGTATTAGGGGAAGGGTGAGGGTAAGGCTTCGGATAAGGGTTAGGGTTAGGGTTAGGTTTAGGGGACGGGCACGGGGACGGTTTAGGGTACAGGTTAGTGTACGACAACGGTTTAGGGTGAGCGTACGTGTTAGGGTACGGGTTAGTGTTAGCGTACGGGTTAGGATTAGGTGACGGGTGAGGGTAAGGCTTCGGGTAAGGTTTAGGGTTAGGGTTAGGGTTAGGGGACGGGGACGGGGACGGGGACGGTTTAGGGTACAGGTTAGGGTATGACAACGGTTTAGGGTGAGCGTACGTGTTAGGGTACGTGTTAGTGTTAGCGTACGGGTTAGGATTAGGGGACGAGTGAGTGTAAGGCTTCGGGTAAGGATTAGGGTTAGGGTTAGTGTTAGGGTTAGGGTTAGGGGACGGGGACGGTTTAGGGTACAGGTTAGGGTACGACAACGGTTTAGGGTGAGCGTACGTGTTAGGGTATGGGTTAGTGTTAGCGTACGGGTTAGGATTAGGGGACGGGTGAGGGTAAGGCTTCGGGTAAGGGTTTGGGTTAGGTTTAGGGTTAGGGTTAGGGGACGGGGACTGTTTAGGGTACAGGTAAGGGTACGACAACGGTTTAGGGTGAGCGTACGTTTTAGGGTACGGGTTAGTGTTAGCGTACGGGTTAGGATCAGGGGACGGGTGAGGTTAAGGCTTCGGGTAAGGTTTAGGGTTAGCGTTAGGGTTAGGGTTAGGGTTAGGGGACGGGGACGGTTTTGGGTACAGGTTATTTATGACAACGATTTAGGGTCAGCGTACGTCTTAGGGTACGGGTTAGTGTTAGCGTACGGGTTAGGATTATGGGACGGGTGAGGGTAAGGCTTCGGGTAAGGGTTAGGGTTAGGGTTAGGGTTAGGGTTAGGGGACGGGGACGGTTTAGGGTATAGGTTAGGGTACGACAACGGTTTAGGGTGAGCGTACGTGTTAGGGTACGGTTTAGTGTTAGCGTACGGCTTAGGATTAGGTGACGGGTGAGGGTAAGGCTTCGGGTAAGGGTTAGGGTTAGGGTTAGGGAACGGGGACAGTTTAGTGTACAGGTTAGTGTACGACAACGGTTTAGGGTGAGCGTACGTTTTAGGGTACGGGTTAGTGTTGGCGTACGGGTTAGGATTAGGGGACGGGTGAGGATAAGGCTTCGGGTAAGGGTTAGGGTTAGGGTTAGGGTTAGGGGACGGGGACGGGGACGGTTTAGGGTACAGGTTAGGGTACGACAACGGTTTAGGGTGAGCTTACGTGTTAGGGTACGGGTTAGTGTTAGCGTACGTGTTAGGATTAGGGGACGGGTGAGGGTAAGGCTTCGGGTAAGGGTTAGGGTTAGGGATAGGGTTAGGGTTAGGGTTAGGGGTCAGGGACGGTTTAGGGTACAGGTTAGGGTACGACAACGGTTTAGGGTGAGCGTACGTGTTAGGGTACGAGTTAGTGTTAGCGTACGGGTTAGGATTAGGGGACGGGTGAGGGTAAGGCTTCGGGTAAGTGTTAGGGTTAGTGTTAGGGTTAGGGTTAGGGTTAGGGGACGGGGACAGGGACGGTTTAGGGTACAGGTTAGGGTACGACAACGGTTTAGGGTGAGCGTAAGTGTTAGGGTACGGGTTAGTGTTAGCGTACGGGTTAGGATTAGGGGACAGGTGAGTGTAAGGCTTCGGGTAAGGGTTAGGGTTAGGGTGAGGTTTAGGGTTAGGGTTAGGGGACGGGGACGGTTTAGGGTACAGGTTAGGGTACGACAAAGTTTTAGTGTGAGCATACGTGTTAGGGTACGGGTTAGTGTTAGCGTCCGGGTTAGGATTAGGGGACGGGTGAGGGTAAGGCTTCGGGTAAGGGTTAGGGTTAGGGTTAGGGTTAGGGTTAGGGGACGGGGACGGTTTAGGGTACAGGTTAGGCTACGACAACGTTTTAGGGTGAGGATACGTGTTAGGGTACAGGTAACTGTTAGCGTACGGGTTAGGATTAGGGGACGGGTGAGGGTAAGGCTTCGGGTAATGATTAGGCTTAGGGTTAGGGTTAGGGTTAGGTTTAGGGGACGGGGACAGGGACGGTTTAGGTTACAGGTTAGGGTACGACAACGGTTTAGGGTGAGCGTACATGTTAGGGTATGGGTTAGTGTTAGCGTACGGGTTAGGATTAGGGGACGGGTGAGGGTAAGGCTTCGGGTAAGGGTTAGGGTTAGGGTTAGGGGACGGGGACGGTTTAGGGTACAGGTTAGTGTACGACAACGTTTTAGGGTGAGCGTACGTGTTAGGGTACGGGTTAGTGTTAGCGTACGGGTTAGGATTAGGATACGGGTGAGGGTAAGGATTCGGGTAAGGGTTAGGGTTAGGGTTAGGGGACGGGGACGGGGACGGTTTAGGGTACAGGTTAGGGTACGACAACGGTTTAGGGTGAGCTTACGTGTTAGGGTACGGGTTAGTGTTAGCGTACGCATTAGGATTAGGGGACGGGTGAGGGTAAGGCTTCGGGTAAGGGTTAGGTTTAGGGATAGGGTTAGGGTTAGGGTTAGGGGTCGGGGACGGTTTAGGGTACAGGTTAGGGTACGACAACGGTTTAGGGTGAGCGTACGTGTTAGGGTAAGCGTTAGTGTTAGCGTACGGGTTAGGATTAGGTGACGGGTGAGTGTAAGGCTTCGGGTAAGTGTTAGGTTTAGTGTTAGGGTTAGGGTTAGGGTTAGGGGACGGGGACAGGGACGGTTTAGGGTACAGGTTAGGGTACGACAACGGTTTAGGGTGAGCGTAAGTGTTAGGGTACGTGTTAGTGTTAGCGTACGGGTTAGGATTAGGGGACGGGTGAGTGAAAGGCTTCGGGTAAGCGTTGGGGTTAGGGTTAGGTTTAGGGTTAGGGTTAGGGGACGGGGACGGTTTAGGGTACATTTTAGGGTACGACAACGTTTTAGTGTGAGCATACGTGTTAGGGTACGGGTTAGTGTTAGTGTACGGGTTAGGATTAGGGGACGGGTGAGGGTAAGGCTTTGGGTAAGGTTTAGGGTTAGGGTTAGGGTTAGGGTTAGGGTTAGGGTTAGGGTTAGGGGACGGGAACGGTTTAGAGTACAGGTTAGTGTACGACAACGATTTAGGGTGAGCGTACGTGTTAGGGTACGGGTTAGTGTTAGCGTACGGGTTAGTATTAGGGGACGGGTGAGGGTAAGGCTTCGGGTAATGATTAGGGTTAGGATTATGGTTAGGGTTAGGTTTAGGGGACGGGGACAGGGACGGTTTAGGTTACAGGTTAGGATACGACAATGGTTTATGGTGAGCGTACATGTTAGGGTATGGGTTAGTGTTAGCGTACGGGTTAGGATTAGGGGACGGGTGAGGGTAAGGCTTCGGGTAAGGGTTAGGGTTAGGGTTAGGGTTAGGGTTAGGGGACGGGCACAGGGACGGTTTAGGGTACAGGTTAGGGTACGACAACGGTTTAGGGTGAGCGTACGTGTTAGGGTACGGGTTAGTGTTAGCGTACGGGTTAGGATTAGGGGACGGGTGAGGGTAAGGCTTCGAGTAAGGGTTAGGGTTAGGGTTAGGGTTAGGGTTAGGGGACGGGCACGGGGACGATTTAGGGTACAGGTTAGTGTACGACAACGGTTTAGGGTGAGCGTACGTGTTAGGGTACGGGTTAGTGTTAGCGTACGGGTTAGGATTAGGGGACGGGTGAGGGTAAGGCTTCGGGTAAGGGTTAGGGTTAGGGTTAGGGTTAGGTTTAGGGTTAGGGGACGGGGACGGTTTAGGGTACAGGTTAGGGTACGACAACGGTTTAGGGTGAGCGTACGTGTTAGGGTACGGGTTAGTGTTAGCGTACGGGTTAGGATTAGGGGACGGGTGAGTGTAAGGCTTCGGGTAAGGGTTAGGGTTAGGGTTAGGGGATGGGGACGGGGACGGTTTAGGGTACAGGTTAGGGTACGACAACGGTTTATGGTGAGCGTACGTGTTAGGGTACGGGTTAGTGTTAGCGTACGGGTTAGTATTAGGGGACGGTTGAGGGTAAGGCTTCGGGTAAGGGTTAGGCTTAGGGTTAGGGTTAGGGTTAGGGTTAGGGGACGGGGACGGTTTAGGGTACATGTTATGGTACGACAACAGTTTAGGGTGAGTGTACGTGTTAGGGTACGGGTTAGTGTTAGCGTACGGTTTAGGATTAGGGGACGGGTGAGGGTAAGGCTTCGGGTAAGGGTTAGGGTTAGGGTTAGGGTTAGGGTTAGGGTTATAGGACGGGGACGGTTTAGGGTGCAGGTTAGGGTACGACAAGGGTTTAGGGTGAGCGTACGTGTTAGGGTACGGGTTAGTGTTAGCGTACGGGTTAGGATTAGGGGAAGGGTGAGAGTAAGGCTTCGGGTAAGGGTTAGGTTTAGGGTTAGGGTTAGGGTTAGGGGACGGGGACGGGGACGGGGACGGTTTATGGTACAGGTTAGGGTACGACAGCGGTTTAGGGTGAGCGTACGTGTTAGGGTACGGGTTAGTGTTAGCGTACGGGTTAGGATTAGGGGACGGGTGAGGGTAAGGCTTCGGGTAAAAGTTAGGGTTAGGTTTAGGGTTAGGGGACGGGGACGGGGACGGTTCAGGGTACAGGTTAGGGTACGACAATTGTTTAGGGTGAGCTTACGTGTTAGGGTACGGTTTAGTGTTAGCGTACGGCTTAGGATAAGGGGACGGGTGAGGGTAAGGCATCGGGTAAGGGTTAGGGTTAGGTTTAGGGTTAGGGTTAGGGGACGGGGACAGGGACGGTTTAGGGTACAGGTTAGGGTATGACAACGGCTTAGAGTGAGCGTACGTGTTAGGGTACGGGTTAGTGTTAGCGTACGGGTTAGGATTAGGGGATGGGTGAGAGTAAGGCTTCGGGTAAGGGTTAGGGTTAGGGTTAGGGTTAGGGGAAATGGACGGGGACGGGGACGGTTTAGTGTACAGGTTAGTGTACGAGAACGGTTTAGGGTGAGCGTACGTGTTAGGTTACAGGTTAGTGTGAGCGTACGGGTTAGGATTAGGGGACGGGTGAGGGTAAGGCTTCGGGTAAAGGTTAGGGTTAGGGTTAGGGTTAGGGTTAGGGGACGGGGACGGGGACGGTTTAGCGTACAGGTTAGGGTACGACAACTGTTTAGGGTGAGCGTACGTGTTAGGGTACGGGTTAGTGTTAGTGTACGGGTTAGGATTAGGGGACGGGTGAGGGTAAGGCTTCGGGTAAGGGTTAGGGTTAGGGTTAGGGTTAGGTTTAGGGTTAGGGGACGGGGACGGTTTAGGGTACAGGTTAGGGTACAACAACGGTTTAGGGTGAGCATACGTGTTAGGGTACGGGTTAGTGTTAGCGTACGCGTTAGGATTAGGGGACGGGTGAGGGTAAGGCTTCGGGTAAGGGTTAGGGTTAGGGTTAGGGTTAGGGTTAGAGGACGGGGACGGTTTAGGGTACAGGTTAGGGTACGACAAAGGTTTAGGGTGAGCGTACGTGTTAGGGTACGGGTTAGTGTTAGCGTACGGGTGAGGATTAGGGGACGGGTGAGTGTAAGGCTTCGGGTAAGGGTTAGGGTTAGGGTTAGGGTTAGGGTTAGGGGACGGGGACGGGGACGGTTTAGGGTACAGGTTAGGGTACGACAACGGTTTAGGGTGAGCGTACGTCTTAGGGTACGGGTTAGTGTTATCGTACAGGTTAGGATTAGGGGACGCGTGAGGGTAAGGCTTCGGGAAAGGGTTAGGGTTAGGGTTAGGGTTAGGGGACGGGCACGGGGACGGTTTAGGTTACAGGTTAGGGTACGACAACGGTTTAGGGTGAGCGTACGTGTTAGGGTATGGGTTAGTCTTAGCGTACGGGTTAGGATTACGGGAAGGGTGAGGGTAAGGCTTCCGATAAGGGTTAGGGTTAGGGTTAGGGTTAGGGGACGGGCACAGGGACGGTTTAGGGTACAGGTTAGTGTACGACAATGGTTTAGGGTGAGCGTACGTGTTAGGGTACGGGTTAGTGTTAGCGTACGGGTTAGGATAAGGGGACGGGTGAGGGTAAGGCTTCGGGTAAGGGTTAGGGTTAGGGTTAGGGTTAGGGTTAGGGGACGGGGACGGGGACGGTTTAGGGTACAGGTTAGGGTACGACAACGGTTTAGGGTGAGCGTACGTGTTAGGGTACGGGTTAGTGTTAGCGTACCGGTTAGGATTAGGGGACGGGTGAGTGTAAGGCTTCGGGTAAGGATTAGGGTTAGGGTTAGTGTTAGGGTTAGGGTTAGGGGACGGGGACGGTTTAGGGTACAGGTAAGGGTACGACAACGGTTTAGGGTGAGCGTACGTGTTAGGGTACGGGTTAGTGTTAGCGTACGGGTTAGGATTAGGGGACGGGTGTGGGTAAGGCTTCGGGTAAGGGTTAGGGTTAGGGTTAGGGTTAGGGTAAGGGGACGGGGACGGTTTAGGGTACAGATTAGGGTACGACAACGATTTAGGGTGAGCGTACGTGTTAGGGTATGGGTTAGTGTTAGCGTACGGGTGAGGATTAGGGGACGGGTGAGTGTAAGGATTCGAGTAAGGGTTAGGGTTAGGGTTAGGGTTAGGGGACGGGGACGGTTTAGGGTATAGTTTAGGGTACGACAACGATTTAGGGTGAGCGTACGTGTTAGGGTACGGGTTAGTGTTAGCGTACGTGTTAGGATTAGGGGACGGGTGAGGGTAAGGCTTCGGGTAAGGATTAGGGTTAGGGTTAGGGTTAGGTGACGGGGACGGTTTAGGGTACAGGTTAGGGTACGAAAACGGTTTAGGGTGAGCGTACGTGTTAGGGTACGGGTTAGTGTTAGCATACGGGTTAGGATTAGGGGACGGGTGAGGGTAGGGCTTCAGGTAAGGGTTAGGGTTAGGGTTAGGGTTAGGGTTAGGGGACGGGGACTGTTTAGGGTACAGGGTAGGGTACGACAACGGTTTAGGGTGAGCGTACGTGTTAGGGTACGGGTTAGTGTTAGCGTACGGGTTAGGATTAGGGGACGGGTGAGGGTAAGGCTTTGGGTAAGGGTTTGGGTTAGGGTTAGGGTTAGGAAACGGGGACGGGGACGGTTTAGGGTACAGGTTAGGGTACGACAACGGTTTAGGGTGAGCGTACGTGTTAGGGTGCGGGTTAGTGTTAGCGTACGGGTTAGGATTAGGAGACGGGTGAGGGTAAGGCTTCGGGTAAGTGTTAGGGTTAGGGTTAGAGTTAGGGTTAGGGTTAGGGTTAGGGTTAGGGGACGGTGACGGTTTAGGGTACAGGTTAGTGTACGACAAAGATTTAGGGTGAGCGTACGTGTTAGGGTATGGATTAGTGTTAGCGTACGGGTTAGGATTAGGGGACGGGTGAGTGTAAGGCTTCGGGTAAGGGTTAGGGTTAGGGTTAGGGTTAGGGTTAGGGTTAGGGTACGGGGACGGTTTAGGGTACAGGTTAGGGTACGACAACGGTTTAGGGTGAGCGTACGTGTTAGGGTACGGTTTAGTGATAGCGTACGTGTTAGGATTAGGGGACGGGTGAGTAAAAGGCTTCGGGTAAGGGTTAGGGTTAGGAGTACGGTTAGGGTTAGGGTTAGGGGACGGGGACGGTTTAGGGTACAGGTGAGTGTACGACAACAGTTTAGGGTGAGCGTACGTGTTAGGGTACGGGTTAGTGTTAGCGTACGGGTTAGGATTAGGGTACGGGTGAGGGTAAGGCTTCGGGTAAGGGTTAGGGATAGGGTTAGGGTTAGGGTTAGGGTTAGGGGACGGGGACGGTATAGGGTACAGGTTAGGGTACGACAATGGTTTAGGGTGAGCGTAAGTGTTAGGGTACGGGTTAGTGTTAGCGTACGGGTTAGGATTAGGGGACGGGTGAGGTTCAGGCTTCGGGTAAGGGTTAGGGTTAGGGTTAGAGTTAGGGTTAGGGTTAGGTTTAGGGGACGGAGACGGTTTAGGGTACAGGTTAGGGTACGACAACGGCTTAGGGTGAGCGTACGTGTTACGGTACGGGTTAGTGTTAGCGTACGGGTTAGGATTAGGGGACGGGTGAGGGTAAGACTTCGGGTAAGGTTTAGGGTTAGGGTTAGGGTTAGGGTTAGGGTTAGGGGACGGGGACAGTTACGATTTAGGGTACAGGTTAGGGTACGACCACTGTTTAGGGTGAGCGTACGTGTTAGGGTACGGGTTAGTGTTAGCGTACGGGTTAGGATTAGGGGACGGGTGAGGGTAAGGCTTCGGGTAAGGGTTAGGGTTAGGGTTAGGGTTAGGGTTAGGGGACGGGGACGGAGACGATTTAGGGTACAGGTTAGTGTACGACAACGGTTTAGGGTGAGAGAACGTGTTAGGGTACGTGTTAGTGTTAGCGTACGGGTTAGGATTAGGGGACGGTTGAGGGTAAGGCTTCGGGTAAGGGTTAGGGTTAGGGTTAGGGTTAGGGTTAGGGTTAGGGGACGGGGACGGTTTAGGGTACAGGTTAGGGTACGACAACGGTTTAGGGTGAGCGTACATGTTAGGGTACGGGTTAGTGTTAGCTTTCGGGTTACGATTAGGAGACGGGTGAGTGTAAGGCTTCGGGTAAGGGTTAGGGTTAGGGTTAGGGTTAGGGTTAGGGGACGGGGACGGGGACGGTTTAGGGTACAGGATAGGGTAAGACAACGCTTTAGGGTGAGCGTACGTGTTAGGGTACGGGTTAGTGTTAGCGTACGGGTTAGGATTAGGGGACGGGTGAGGGTAAGGCTTCGGGTAAGGGATAGGGTTAGGGATAGGGTTAGGGTTAGGGTTAGGGGACGGGCACGGGGACGGTTTAGGAAACAGGTTAGGGTATGACAATGATTTAGGGTGAGCGTACGTGTTAGGGTACGGGTTAGTGTTAGCGTACGGGTTAGGATTAGGGGAAGGGTGAGGGTAAGGCTTCAGGTAAGGGTTAGGGTTACGGTTAGGGTTAGGGTTAGGGGACGGGGAAGGTTTAGGGAACAGGTTAGGGTACGACAATGATTTAGGGTGAGCGTACGTGTTAGGGTACGTGTTAGTGTTAGCGTACGGGTTAGGATTAGGGGACGGGTGAGGGTAAGGCTTCGGGTAAGGGTTAGGGTTAGGGTTAGGGTTAGGGTTAGGGGACGGGGACGGGGACGGTTTAGGGTACAGTTTAGGGTACGACAACGGTTTAGGGTGAGCGTACTTGTTAGGATATGGGTTAGTGTTAGCGTACGTGTTAGGAATAGGGAACGGGTGAGTGTAAGGCTTCGGGTAAGGTTTAGGGTTAGGGTTAGGGTTAGGGGACGGGGACGGGGACGGGGATGGTTTAGGGTACAGGTTAGGGTACGACAACGGTTTAGGGTGAGCGTACGTGTTAGGGTACGGGTTAGTGTTAGCGTACGGGTTAGGATTAGGGGCCTTGTGAGGGTAAGGCTTCGGGTAAGGGTTAGGTTTAGGGTTAGCTTTAGGGTTAGGGTTAGGAGACGGGGACGGTTTCGGGTACAGGTTAGGGTACGACAACGGTTTAGGGTGAGCGTACGTGTTAGGGTCCGGGTTAGTGTTAGCGTACAGGTTAGGATTAGGGGACGGGTGAGGTTAAGGCTTCGGGTAAGGGTTAGGGTTACGCTTAGGGTTAGGGTTAGGGGACGGTGACGGGGACGGTTTAGGGTACAGGTTAGGGTACGACAAAAATTTAGGGTGAGCGTACGTGTTATGGTATGGGTTAGTGTTAGCGTACCGGTTAGGATTAGGGGACGGGTGAGGGTAAGACTTCGGGTAAGGGTTACGGTTAGGGTTAGGGTTAGGGGACGGGGACGGTTTAGGGTACAGGTTAGGGTACGACAACGGTTTTGGTTGAGCGTACGTGTTAGGGTACGGGTTAGTGTTAGCGTACGGGTTAGGATTAGGGGACGGGTGAGGGTAAGGCTTCGGGTAAGGGTTAGGGTTAGGGTTAGGGTTAGGGTTCGGGTTAGGGGACGGGGACGGGGACGGTTTAGGGTACAGTTTAGGGTACAGTTTAGGGTACGACAACGGTTTAGGGTCAGCGTACGTGTTAGGGTACGGGTTAGTGTCAGTGTACGGGTTAGGATTAGGGGACGGGTGAAGGTAAGGCTTCGGGTAAGGGTTAGGGTTAGGGTTAGGATTAGGGTTAGGGTTAGGGGACGGGGACGGTTTAGGGTACACGTTAGGGTACGACAACTGTTTAGGGTGTGCGTACGTGTTGGGGTACGGGTTAGTGTTAGCGTACGGGTTAGAATTAGGTGTCGGGTGAGGGTAAGGCTTCGGGTAAGGGTTAGGGTTAGGGTTAGGGTTAGGGTTAGGAGACGGTTTAGGGTACAGGTTAGGGTACGACAACGGTTTAGAGTGAGCGTACTTGTTAGGGTACGCGTTAGTGTTAGCGTACGGGTTAGGATTAGGGGACGGGTGAGTGTAAGGCTTCGGTTAAGGGTTAGGGTTAGGGTTAGGGTTAGGGTTAGGGGACGGGGACAGTTTAGGGTACAGGTTAGGGTACGACAACGATTTAGGGTGAGCATACGTGTTAGGGTACGGGTTAGGATTAGGGGACGGTTGAGGGTAAGGCTTTGGGTAAGGGTTAGGGTTAGGGTTATGGTTAGGGTTAGCGTTAGGGGACGGGGACGGTTTAGGGTACAGGTTAGGGTACGACAACGGTTTAGGGTGAGCGTACGTGTTAGGGTACGGGTTAGTGTTAGCGTACGGGTTAGGATTAGGGGACGGGTGAGGGTAAGGCTTCGGGTAAGGGCTAGGGTTAGGGTTAGGGTTAGGGTTAGGGGACGGGGACGGTTTAGGGTACAGGTTAGTGTACGACAACGGTTTAGGGTGAGCGTACGTGTTAGGGTACGGATTAGTGTTAGCGTACGGGTTAGGATTAGGGGACGGGTGAGGGTAAGGCTTCGGGTAAGGGTTAGGGTTAGGGTTAGGGTAGGGTTAGGGTTAGGTGACGGGGACAGTTTAGGGTACAGGTTAGGGTACGACAACGGTTTAGGGTGAGCGTACGTGTTAGGGTACGGGTTAGTGTTTGCGTACGGGTTAGGATTAGGGGACGTGTGAGGGTAAGGGTTCGGGTAAAGGTTAGGGTTAGGGTTAGGGTTAGGGGACGGGGACGGGGACGGGGACGGTTTAGGGTACAGGTTAGGGTACGACAACGGTTTAGGGTGAGCGTACGTGTTAGGGTACGGGTTAGTGTTAGCGTACGGGTTAGGATTAGGGGACGGGTGAGGGTAAGGCTTCGGGTAAGGGTTAGGGTTAGGGTTAGGGTTAGGGTTAGGGGACGGGGACGGTTTAGGGTACAGGTTAGGGTACGACAACGGTTTAGGGTGAGTGTACGTGTTAGGGTACGGGTTAGTGTTAGCGTACGGGTTAGGATTAGGGGACGGGTGAGGGTAAGGCTTCAGGTAAGGGTTAGGGTTAGGGTTAGTGTTAGGGTTAGGGTTAGGGGACGGGGACGGTTTAGGGTACAGGTTAGGGTACGACAACGGTTTAGGGTGAGCGTACGTGTTAAGGTAAGGTTTAGTGTTAGCGTACGGGTTAGGATTAGGAGACGGGTGAGGGTAAGGCTTCGGGTAAGGTTTAGGGTTATGTTTAGGGTTAGGGTTAACGGACGAGGACGGTTTAGCGTACAAGTTAGGGTACGACAACGGTTTAGAGTGAGCGTACGTGTTAGGGTACGGGTTAGTGCTAGCGTACGGGTTAGGATTAGGGGACGGGTGAGGGTAAGGCTTCGGGTAAGGGTTAAGTTTAGTGTTAGGGTTAGGGTTAGGGTTAGGGGACGGGGACGGTTTAGGGTACAGTTTAGGGTACGACAACATTTTAGGGTGAGCGTACGTGTTAGGGTACAGGTTAGTGTTAGCGTACGGGTTAGGATTAGGTGACGGGTGAGGGAAAGGCTTCGGGTAAGTGTTAGGGTTAGGTTTAGGGTTAGGGTTAGGGGACGGGGACGGGGACGGTTTAGGGTACAGGTTAGGGTACGTCAGCGGTTTAGGGTGAGCGTACGTGTTAGGGTACAGGTTAGTGTTAGCGTACGGGTTAGGATTAGGGGAAGGGTGAGGGTAAGGCTTCAGGTAAGGGTTAGGGTTAGGGTTAGGTTTAGGGTTAGGGGACGGGGACGGTTTAGGGTACAGGTTAGGGTACGACAACTGTTTAGGGTGAGCGTACGTGTTAGGGTACGGGTTAGTGTTAGCGTATGGGTTAGGATTACGGGACAGGTGAGGGTAAGGCTTCGGGTAAGGGTTAGGGTTAGGGTTAGGGTTAGGGTTAGGGTTAGGGTTAGGGGACAGGGACGGTTTAGGGTACAGGTTAGGGTACGACAAAAGTTTAGGGGAGCGTACGTGTTAGGGTACGGGTTAGGGTTAGCGTACGGGTTAGGATTAGGGGACGGGTGAGGGTAAGGCTTCGGGTAAGGGTTAGGGTTAGGGTTAGGGTTAGGGTTAGGGTTATGGGCGGGGACGGTTTAGGGTACAGTTTAGGGTACGACAACGGTTTAGGGTGAGCGTAGGTGTTAGGGTACGGGTTAGTGTTAGCGTACGGGTTAGGATTAGGGCACGGGTGAGGGTAAGGCTTCGGGTCAGGATTAGGTTTAGGGTTAGGGTTAGGGTTAGGGTTAGAGGACGGGGACGGTTTAGGGTACAGGTTAGGTTATGACAACGGTTTAGGTTGAGCGTACGTGTTAGGGTACGGGTTAGTGTTAGCGTACGGGTTAGGATTAGGGGACGGGTGAGTGTAAGGCTTCGGGTAAGGGTTAGGGTTAGGGTTAGGGTTAGGGGACGGAGACAGTTTAGGGTACAGCTTAGGGTACGACAACGGTTTAGGGTGAGCGTACGTGTTAGGGTACGGGTTAGTGTTAGCGTACGGGTTAGGATTAGGGGATGGGTGAGGGTAAGTGTTCGGGTAAGTGTTAGGGTTAGGGTTAGGGTTAGGGGACGGGGACGGGGACGGTTTAGGGTACAGGTTAGTGTACGACAACGGTTTAGGGTGAGCGTACGTGTTAGGGTACGGGTTAGTGTTAGAATACAGGTTAGGGTTAGGGGACGGGTGAGGGTAAGGCTTCGGGTAAGGGTTAGTGTTAGGGTTAGGGTTAGGGTTAGGATTAGAGGACGGGGACGGTTTAGGGTACAGGTTTGGGTACGACAACGGTTTAGGGTGAGCGTACGTGTTAGGGTACGGGTTAGTGTTAGCGTACGGGTTAGGATTAGGGGACGGGTGAGGGTAAGGCTTCGGGTAAGGGTTACGGTTAGGGTTAGGGTTTGGGGACGGGGAAGGTTTAGGGTACAGGTTAGGGTACGACAACGATTTAGGGTGAGCATACGTGTTAAGGTACGGGTGAGTGTTAGCGTAAGGGTTAGGATTAGGAGACGGGTGAGGGTAAGGCTTCCAGTAAGTGTTAGGGTTAAGGTTAGGGTTAGAGGATGGGGACAGTTTAGGGTACAGGTTAGGGTACGACAACGGATTAGGGTGAGCGTACGTGTTAGATTACGGGTTAGTGTTAGCGTACGGGTTAGGATTAGCGGACGGGTGAGGGTAAGGCTTCGGGTAAGGGTTAGGGTTAGGGTTAGGGTTAGGGTTAGGGTTAGGGTTAGGGGACGGGGACGGTTTAGGGCACAGGTTAGGGTACGACAACGGTTTAGGGGAGCGTACGTGTTAGGGTACGGGTTAGTGTTAGGGTACGGGTTAGAATTAGCGGATGGGTGAGGGTAAGGCTTCAGGAAAGGTTTAGGGTTAGGTTTAGGGTTAGGGTTAGGGGACGGGGACGGTATAGGGTACAGGTTAGGGTACGACAACGGTTTAGGGTGAGCGTACGTGTTAGGGTACGGGTTAGTGTTAGCGTACGGGTTAGGATTAGGGGACGGTTGAGGGTAAGGCTTCGGGTAAGTGTTAGGGTTAGGGTTAGGGTTAGGGGATGGGGACAGGGACGGGGACGGTTTAGGGTACAGGTTAGGGTACGACAACGGTTTAGGGTGAGCGTACGTGTTAAGGTACGGGTTAGTGTTAGAGTACGGGTTAGGATTAGGGGACGGGTGAGGGTAAGGCTTCGGGTAAGGGTTAGCGATAGGGTTAGGGTTAGGGATAGGGTTAGCGTTAGGGGACGGGGACGGGGACGGTTTAGGGTACAGGTTAGGGTACGACAACGGTTTAGGCTGAGCGTACGTTTTAGGGTACGGGTTAGTGTTAGCGTAGGGGATAGGATTAGGGGACGGGTGAGGGTAAGGCTTCGGGTAAGGGTTAGGTTTAGGGTTACAGTTAGGGTTAGGGGACGGGGACGGGGACGGTTTAGGGTACAGGTTAGGGTACGACAACGGTTTAGGGTGAGCGTACGTGTTAGGGTACGGGTTAGTGTTAGCGTACGGGTTAGGATTAGGGGACGGGTGAGGGTAAGGCTTTGGGTAAGGGTTAGGGTTAGGGTTAGGGTTAGGGTTAGGGTTAGGGGACGGGGACGGGGACGGTTTAGGGTACAGGTTAGGGTACGACAACATTTTAGGTTGAGCGTACGTGTTAGTGTACGGATTAGTGTTAGCGTACGGGTTAGGATTATGGGACGGTTGCGGGTAAGGCTTCGGGTAAGGGTTAGGGTTAGGGTTAGGGGTAGGGTTAGGGTTAGGGGACGGGGAGGGTTTAGGGTACAGGTTAGGGTACGATAACTGTTTAGGGTGAGCGTACGTGTTAGGGTACGGGTTAGTGTTAGCGTACGGGTTAGGATTACGGGACGGGTGAGTGTAAGGCTTCGGGTAAGGGTTAGGGTTAGGGTTAGGGTTAGGGTTAGGGGACGGGGACGATTTAGGGTACAGGTTAGGGTACATCAACGGTTTAGGGTGAGCGTACGTGTTAGGGTATGGGTTAGTGTTAGCGTACGGGTTAGGATTAGGGGACGGGTGAGGGTAAGGCTTCGGGTAAGGGTTAGGGTTAGGTTTAGGGTTAGGGTTAGGGTTAGGGGACGGGGACGGTATAGGGTACAGGTTAGGGTACGACAACTGTTTAGGGTGAGCGTACCTGTTATGTTACCGGTTAGTGTTAGCGTACGGGTTAGGATTAGGGGACGGGTGAGGGTAAGGCTCCGGGTAAGGGTTAGGGTTAGGGTTAAGGTTAGGGTTAGGGGACGGGGACGGTTTAGGGTAGAGGTTAGGGTACGACAACGGTTTAGGGTGAGTGTACGTGTTAGGGTACGGGTTAGTGTTAGCGTACGGGTTAGGATTAGGGGACGGGTGAGGGTAAGGCTTCAGGTAAGGGTTAGGGTTAGCGTTAGTGTTAGGGTTAGGGTTAGGGGACGGGGACGGGTTAGGGTACAGGTTAGGGTACGACAACGGTTTAGGGTGAGCGTACGTGTTAAGGTACGGTTTAGTGTTAGCGTACGGGTTAGGATTAGGAGACGGGTGAGGGTAAGGCTTCGGGTAAGGGTTAGGGTTATGTTGAGGGTTAGGGTTAATGGACGGGGACGGTTTAGGGTACAAGTTAGGGTACGACAACGGTTTAGAGTGAGCGTACGTGTTAGGGTACGGGTTAGTGCTAGCGTACGGGTTAGGATTAGGGGACGGGTGAGGGTAAGGCTTCGGGTAAGGGTTAGGTTTAGTGTTAGGGATAGGGTTAGGGTTAGGGGACGGGGACGGTTTAGGGTACAGTTTAGGGTACGACAACATTTTAGGGTGAGCGTACGTGTTAGGGTACGGGTTAGTGTTAGCGTACGGGTTAGGATTAGGAGAAGGGTGAGGGAAAGGCTTCGGGTAAGGGTTAGGGTTAGGTTTAGGTTTAGGGTTAGGGGACGGGGACGGGGACGGTTTAGGGTACAGGTTAGGGTACGACAACGGATTAGGGTGAGCGTACGTGTTAGATTACGGGTTAGTGTTAGCGTACGGGTTAGAATTAGCGGACGGGTGAGGGTAAGGCTTCGGGTAAGGGTTAGGGTTAGGGTTAGGGTTAGGGTTAGGGTTAGGGTGAGGGGACGGGGACGGTTTAGGGTACAGGTTAGGGTACGACAACGGTTTAGGGGAGCGTACGTGTTAGGGTACGGGTTAGCGTTAGCGTACGCGTTAGGATTAGCGGATGGGTGAGGGTAAGGCTTCAGGAAAGGGTTAGGGTTAGGTTTAGGGTTAGGGTTAGGGGACGGGGACGGTTTAGGGTACAGGTTAGGGTACGACAACGGTTTAGGGTGAGCGTACGTGTTAGGGTACGGGTTAGTGTTAGCGTACGGGTTAGGATTAGGGGACGGGTGAGGGTAAGGCTTCGGGTAAGGGTTAGGGTTAGGGTTAGGTTTAGGGAATGGGCACGGGGACGGGGACGGTTTAGGGTACAGGTTAGGGTACGACAACTGTTTAGGGTGAGCGTACGTGTTAAGGTACTGGTTAGTGTTAGAGTACGGGTTAGGATTAGGGGACGGGTGAGGGTAAGGCTTCGGGTAAGGGTTAGGGATAGGGATAGGGTTAGGGGACGGGGACGGGGACGGTTTAGGGTACAGGTTATGGTAGGACAATGGTTTTGGGTGAGCGTACGTGTTAGGGTATGGGTTATTGTTAGCGTACGGTTTAGGATTAGT
>NC_143147.1:145000-212500 GCF_059928025.1 Delphinapterus leucas | reverse complement strand
GGTAAGGCTTCGGGTAAGGGTTAGGGTTAGGGTTAGGGTTAGGGTTAGGGTTAGGGGACGGGGACGGGGACGGTTTAGGGTACAGGTTAGGATACGACAACATTTTAGGTTGAGCGTAAGTGTTAGTGTACGGATTAGTGTTAGCGTACGGGTTAGGATTATGGGACGGTTGCGGGTAAGGCTTCGGGTAAGGGTTAGGGTTAGGGTTAGGGGTAGGGTTAGGGTTAGGGCACGGGTACGGTTTAGGGTACAGGTTAGGGTACGATAACGGTTTAGGGTGAGCGTACGTGTTAGGGTACGGCTTAGTGTTAGTGTACGGTTTAGGATTAGGGGACGGGTGAGTGTAAGGCTTCGGGTAAGGGTTAGGGTTAGGGTTAGGTTTAGGGTTAGGGGACGGGGACGATTTAGGGTACAGGTTAGGGTACATCAACGGTTTAGGGTGAGCGTACGTGTTAGGGTATGGGTTAGTGTTAGCGTACGGGTTAGGATTAGGGGACGGGTGAGGGTAAGGCTTCGGGTAAGGGTTAGGGTTAGGTTTAGGGTTAGGGTTAGGGTTAGGGCATGGGGACGGTATAGGGTACAGGTTAGGGTACGACAACGGTTTAGGGTGAGCGTACCTGTTATGTTACCGGTTAGTGTTAGCGTACGGGTTAGGATTAGGGGACGGGTGAGGGTAAGGATTCGGGTAAGGGTTAGGGTTAGGGTTAGGGTTAGGGTTAGGGGATGGGGACGGTTTAGGGTACAGGTTAGGGTACGACAACGGTTTAGGGTGAGTGTACGTGTTAGGGTAAGGGTTAGTGTTAGCGTACGGGTTAGGATTAGGGGACGGGTGAGGGTAAGGCTTCAGGTAAGGGTTAGGGTTAGGGTTAGTGTTAGGGTTAGGGTTAGGGGACGGGGACGGGTTAGGGTAGAGGTTAGGGTACGACAACGGTTTAGGGTGAGCGTACGTGTTAAGGTACGGTTTAGTGTTAGCGTACGGGTTAGGATTAGGAGACGGGTGAGGGTAAGGCTTCGGGTAAGTGTTAGGGTTATGTTGAGGGTTAGGGTTAACGGACGGGGACGGTTTAGGGTACAAGTTAGGGTACGACAACGGTTTAGAGTGAGCGTACGTGTTAGGGTACGGGTTAGTGTTAGCGTACGGGTTAGGATTAGGAGAAGGGTGAGGGAAAGGCTTCGGGTAAGGGTTAGGGTTAGGTTTAGGGTTAGGGTTAGGGGACGGAGACGGGGAGGGTTTAGGGTACAGGTTAGGGTACATCAGCGGTTTAGGGTGAGCGTACGTGTTAGGGTACGGGTTAGTGTTAGCGTACGGGTTAGGATTAGGGGAAGGGTGAGCGTAAGGCTTCAGGTAAGGGTTAGGGTTAGGGTTAGGTTTAGGGTTAGGGTTAGGGGACGGGGACGGTTTAGGGTACAGGTTAGGGTACGACAACGGTTTAGGTTGAGCGTACGTGTTAGGGTACGGGTTAGTGTTAGCGTATGGGTTAGGATTAGGGGACGGGTGAGTGTAAGGTTTCGGGTAAGGGTTAGGGTTAGGGTTAGGGTTAGGCTTAGGTTTAGGGGACGGAGACGGTTTAGGGTACAGGTTAGGGTACGTCAACGGTTTAGGGTGAGCGTACGTGTTAGGGTACAGGTTAGTGTTCGCGTACGTGTTAGGATTAGGGGACGGGTGAGGGTAAGGCTTCGAGTAAGGGTTAGGGTTAGGGTTAGGGTTAGGGTTAGGGTTAGGGGACGGGGACGGTTTAGGGTACAGGTTAGGGTACGACAACGGTTTAGGGTGAGCGTACGTGTTAGGGTACGGTTTAGTGTTAGCGTACGGGTTAGGATTAAGGGACGGGTGAGGGTAAGGCTTCAGATAAGGGTTAGGGTTAGGATTAGGGTTAGGGTTAGGGTTAGGGGACGGGGACGGTTTAGGGTACAGGTTAGGGTACGACAACGGTTTAGGGTGAGCGTACGTGTTAGGTTCCGGGTTAGTGTTAGCGTACGGGTTAGGATTAGGGGACGGGTGAGGGTAAGGCTTCGGGGAAGGGTTAGGGTTAGGGTTAGGGTTAGGGTTAGGGGACGGGGACGGTTTAGGGTACAGGTTAGGGTACGTCAACGGTTTAGGGTGAGCATACGTGTTAGGTTACGGGTTAGTGTTAGCGTACAGGTTAGGATTAGGGGACGGGTGAGGGTAAGGCTTCGGGTAAGGGTTAGGGTTAGGGTTAGGGTTAGGGTTAGGATTAGGGGACGGGTGAGCGTAAGGCTTCAGGTAAGGGTTAGGGTTAGGGTTAGGGTTAGGAGACGGGGACGGTTTAGGGTACAGGTTAGGGTACGACAACGGTTTAGGGTGACCGTACGTGTTAGGGTACGGGTTAGTGTTAGCGTACGGGTTAGGATTAGGGGACGGGTGAGGGTAAGGCTTCGGGTAAGGGTTAGGGCTAGGGTTAGGTTTAGGGTTAGGGGACGGGCACGGGGACGGTATAGGGTACAGGTTAGGGTATGACAACGGTTTAGGGTGAGCGTACGTGTTAGGGTACGGTTTAGTGTTAGCGTACAGGTTAGGATTAGGGGGCGGGTGAGGGTAAGGCTTCGGGTAAGTGTTAGGGTTAGGGTTAGGGTTAGGGGACGGAGACGGTTTAGGGTACAGCTTAGGGTACGACAACGGTTTAGGGTGAGCGTACGTGTTAGGGTACGGGTTAGTGTTAGCGTACGGGTTAGGATTAGGGGATGGGTGAGGGTAAGTGTTCGCGTAAGGGTTAGGGTTAGGGTTAGGGTTAGGGGACGGGGACGGGGACGGTTTAGGGTACAGGTTAGTGTACGACAACGGTTTAGGGTGAGCGTACGTGTTAGGGTACGGGTTAGTGTTAGCGTACGGGTTAGGATTAGGGGACGGGTGAGGGTAACGCTTCGGGTAAGGGTTAGTGTTAGGGTTAGGGTTAGGGTTAGGATTAGAGGATGGGGACGGTTAGGGTACAGGTTTGGGTACGACAACGGTTTAGGGTGAGCGTACGTGTTAGGGTACGGGTTAGTGTTAGCGTACGGTTTAGGATTAGGAGACGGGTGAGGGTAAGGCTTCCGGTAAGTGTTAGGGTTAGGGTTAGGGGACGGGGACGGGGACGGTTTAGGGTACAGGTTAGGGTACGACAACGGATTAGGGTGAGCGTACGTGTTAGATTATGGGTTAGTGTTAGCGTACGGGTTAGGATTAGCGGACGGGTGAGCGTAAGGCTTCGGGTAAGGGTTAGGATTAGGGTTAGGGTTAGGGGACGGGGACGGTTTAGTGTACAGGTTAGGGTACGACAACGGTTTAGGGGAGCGTACGTGTTAGGGTACGGGTTAGTGTTAGCGTACGGGTTAGGATTATGGGACGGGTGAGGGTAAGGCTTCGGGTAAGGGTTAGGGTTAGGGTTAGGGTTAGGGTTAGGGGACGGGGACGGGGACGGTTTAGGGTACAGGTTAGGGTACGATAACGGTTTATTGTGAGCGTACGTGTTACGGTACGGGTTATTGTTAGCGTACGGGTTAGGATTAGGGGACGTGTGAGGGTAAGGCTTCGGGTAAGTGTTAGGGTTAGGGTTAGGGTTAGGGTTAGGGGACGGGGACGGTTTAGGGTACAGGTTAGGGTACGACAACGATTTAGGGTGAGCGTACGTGTTAGGGTACGGGTTAGTGTTAGCGTACGGGTTAGGATTAGGGGACGGGTGAGGGTAAGGCTTCGGGTAAGGGTTAGGGTTAGGGTTAGGGTTAGGGTTAGGGTTAGGGGACGGGGACGTTTTAGGGTACAGGTTACGGTACGACAACGGTTAAGGGTGAGCGTACGTGTTAGGGTACGGGTTAGTGTTAGCGTACGGGTTAGGATTAGGGGACGGGTGCGGGTAAGGCTTCGGGTAAGGGTTAGGGTTAGGGTTAGGCTTAGGGTTAGGGTTTGGGGACGGGGAAAATTTAGGGTACAGGTTAGGGTACGACAACGGTTTACGGTGAGCGTACGTGTTAGTGTACGGGTTAGTGTTAGCGTAAGGTTTAGGATTAGGAGACGGGTGAGGGTAAGGCTTCCGGTAAGTGTTAGGGTTAGGGTTAGGGTTAGGGTTAGGGTTAGGGTTAGGGGACGGGGACGGTTTAGGGTACAGGTTAGGGTACGACAACGGTTTATGGTGAGCGTACGTGTTAGGGTACGGGTTAGTGTTAGCGTACGGGTTAGGATTAGGGGACGGGTGAGGGTAAGGCTTCGGGTAAGGGTTAGGGTTAGGGTTAGGGTTAGGGGACGGGGACGGGGACGGGGACGGTTTGGGGTACAGGTTAGGGTACGACAACGGTTTAGGGTGAGCGTACGTGTTAAGGTACGGGTTAGTTTTAGCGTACTGGTTAGGATTAGGGGACGGGTGAGGGTAAGGCTTCGGGTAAGGGTTAGGGTTAGGGTTAGGGTTAGGTTTAGGGTTAGGGGACGGGGATGGCTTAGGGTACAGGTTAGGGTACGACAACGTTTTAGGATGAGCGTACGTGTTAGGGTACGGGTTAGTGTTAGCGTACGGGTTAGGATTAGGGGATGGGTGAGGGTAAGGCTTCGGGTAAGGGTTAGGTTTAGGGTTACGGTTAGGGTTAGGGTACGGGGACGGGGACGGTTTAGGGTACAGGTTAGGGTACGACAACGGTTTAGGGTGAGCGTACGTGTTAGGGTACGGGTTAGTGTTAGCGTACGGGTTAGGATTAGGGGACGGGAGAGGGTAAGGCTTGGGGTAAGGGTTAGGGTTAGGGTTAGGGTTAGGGGACGGGGACGGGGATGGGGACGGGGACGGTTTAGGGTACAGGTTAGGGTACGACAACATTTTAGGTTGAGCGTACGTGTTAGTGTACGGATTAGTGTTAGCATACAGGTAAGGATTATGGGACGGTTGCGGGTAAGGCTTCGGTTAAGGGTTAGGGTTAGGGTTAGGGGTAGGGTTAGGGTTAGGGGACGGGCACGGTTTAGGGTACAGGTTAGGGTACGATAACGGTTTAGGGTGAGCGTACGTGTTAGGGTACGGGTTAGTGTTAGCGTACGGGTTAGGATTAGGGGACGGATGAGTGTAAGGCTTCGGGTAAGGGTTAGGGTTAGGGTTAGGGTTAGGGTTAGGGGACGGGGAAGATTTAGGGTACAGGTTAGGGTACATCAACGTTTTAGGGTGAGCGTACGTGTTAGGGTATGGGTTAGTGTTAGCGTACGGGTTAGGATTAGGGGACGGGTGAGGGTAAGGCTTCGGGTAAGGGTTAGGGTTAGGTTTAGGGTTAGGGTTAGGGGACGGGGACGGTATAGGGTACAGGTTAGGGTACGACAACGGGTTAGGGTGAGCGTACCTGTTATGTTACCGGTTAGTGTTAGCGTACGGGTTAGGATTAGGGGACGGGTGAGGGTAAGGCTTCGGGTAAGGGTTAGGGTTAGGGTTAGGGTTAGGGTTAGGGGACGGGGACGGTTTAGGGTACAGGTTAGGGTACGACAACGGTTTAGGGTGAGCGTACGTGTTAGGGTATGGTTTAGTGTTAGCGTACAGGTTAGGATTAGGGGACGGGTGAGGGTAAGGCTTCGGGTAAGGGTTAGGGTTATGTTGAGGGTTAGGGTTAATGGACGGGGACGGTTTAGGGTACAAGTTAGGGTACGACAACGGTTTAGAGTGAGCGTACGTGTTAGGGTACGGGTTAGTGTTAGCGTACGGGTTAGGATTAGGGGACGGGTGAGGGTAAGGCTTCAGGTAAGGGTTAGGGTTAGGGTTAGTGTTAGGTTTAGGGTTAGGGGACGGGGACGGTTTAGGGTACAGGTTAGGGTACGACAACGGTTTAGGGTGAGCGTACGTGTTAAGGTAAGGTTTAGTGTTAGCGTACGGGTTAGGATTAGGAGACGGGTGAGGGTAAGGCTTCGGGTAAGGTTTAGGGTTATGTTTAGGGTTAGGGTTAACGGACGAGGACGGTTTAGGGTACAAGTTAGGGTACGACAACGGTTTAGAGTGAGCGTACGTGTTAGGGTACGGGTTAGTGCTAGCGTACGGGTTAGGATTAGGGGACGCGTGAGGGTAAGGCTTCGGGTAAGGGTTAAGTTTAGTGTTAGGGTTAGGGTTAGGGTTAGGGGACGGGGACGGTTTAGGGTACAGTTTAGGGTACGACAACATTTTAGGGTGAGCGTACGTGTTAGGGTACAGGTTAGTGTTAGCGTACGGGTTAGGATTAGGTGACGGGTGAGGGAAAGGCTTCGGGTAAGTGTTAGGGTTAGGTTTAGGGTTAGGGTTAGGGGACGGGGACGGGGACGGTTTAGGGTACAGGTTAGGGTACGTCAGCGGTTTAGGGTGAGCGTACGTGTTAGGGTACAGGTTAGTGTTAGCGTACGGGTTAGGATTAGGGGAAGGGTGAGGGTAAGGCTTCAGGTAAGGGTTAGGGTTAGGGTTAGGTTTAGGGTTAGGGGACGGGGACGGTTTAGGGTACAGGTTAGGGTACGACAACTGTTTAGGGTGAGCGTACGTGTTAGGGTACGGGTTAGTGTTAGCGTATGGGTTAGGATTACGGGACAGGTGAGGGTAAGGCTTCGGGTAAGGGTTAGGGTTAGGGTTAGGGTTAGGGTTAGGGTTAGGGTTAGGGGACAGGGACGGTTTAGGGTACAGGTTAGGGTACGACAAAAGTTTAGGGGAGCGTACGTGTTAGGGTACGGGTTAGGGTTAGCGTACGGGTTAGGATTAGGGGACGGGTGAGGGTAAGGCTTCGGGTAAGGGTTAGGGTTAGGGTTAGGGTTAGGGTTAGGGTTATGGGCGGGGACGGTTTAGGGTACAGTTTAGGGTACGACAACGGTTTAGGGTGAGCGTAGGTGTTAGGGTACGGGTTAGTGTTAGCGTACGGGTTAGGATTAGGGGACGGGTGAGGGTAAGGCTTCGGGTCAGGATTAGGTTTAGGGTTAGGGTTAGGGTTAGGGTTAGAGGACGGGGACGGTTTAGGGTACAGGTTAGGTTATGACAACGGTTTAGGTTGAGCGTACGTGTTAGGGTACGGGTTAGTGTTAGCGTACGGGTTAGGATTAGGGGACGGGTGAGTGTAAGGCTTCGGGTAAGGGTTAGGGTTAGGGTTAGGGTTAGGAGACGGAGACAGTTTAGGGTACAGCTTAGGGTACGACAACGGTTTAGGGTGAGCGTACGTGTTAGGGTACGGGTTAGTGTTAGCGTACGGGTTAGGATTAGGGGATGGGTGAGGGTAAGTGTTCGGGTAAGTGTTAGGGTTAGGGTTAGGGTTAGGGGACGGGGACGGGGACGGTTTAGGGTACAGGTTAGTGTACGACAACGGTTTAGGGTGAGCGTACGTGTTAGGGTACGGGTTAGTGTTAGAATACAGGTTAGGGTTAGGGGACGGGTGAGGGTAAGGCTTCGGGTAAGGGTTAGTGTTAGGGTTAGGGTTAGGGTTAGGATTAGAGGATGGGGACGGTTTAGGGTACAGGTTTGGGTACGACAACGGTTTAGGGTGAGCGTACGTGTTAGGGTACGGGTTAGTGTTAGCGTACGGGTTAGGATTAGGGGACGGGTGAGGGTAAGGCTTCGGGTAAGGGTTAGGGTTAGGGTTAGGGTTAGGGTTAGGGTTAGGGGACGGGGACGTTTTAGGGTACAGGTTACGGTACGACAACGGTTAAGGGTGAGCGTACGTGTTAGGGTACGGGTTAGTGTTAGCGTACGGGTTAGGATTAGGGGACGGGTGCGGGTAAGGCTTCGGGTAAGGGTTAGGGTTAGGGTTAGGCTTAGGGTTAGGGTTTGGGGACGGGGAAAATTTAGGGTACAGGTTAGGGTACGACAACGGTTTACGGTGAGCGTACGTGTTAGTGTACGGGTTAGTGTTAGCGTAAGGTTTAGGATTAGGAGACGGGTGAGGGTAAGGCTTCCGGTAAGTGTTAGGGTTAGGGTTAGGGTTAGGGTTAGGGTTAGGGTTAGGGGACGGGGACGGTTTAGGGTACAGGTTAGGGTACGACAACGGTTTATGGTGAGCGTACGTGTTAGGGTACGGGTTAGTGTTAGCGTACGGGTTAGGATTAGGGGACGGGTGAGGGTAAGGCTTCGGGTAAGGATTAGGGTTAGGGTTAGGGTTAGGGGACGGGGACGGGGACGGGGACGGTTTGGGGTACAGGTTAGGGTACGACAACGGTTTAGGGTGAGCGTACGTGTTAAGGTACGGGTTAGTTTTAGCGTACTGGTTAGGATTAGGGGACGGGTGAGGGTAAGGCTTTGGGTAAGGGTTAGGGTTAGGGTTAGGGTTAGGTTTAGGGTTAGGGGACGGGGATGGCTTAGGGTACAGGTTAGGGTACGACAACGGTTTAGGGTGAGCGTACGTGTTAGGGTACGGGTTAGTGTTAGCGTACGGGTTAGGATTAGGGGACGGGTGAGGGTAAGGCTTGGGGTAAGGGTTAGGGTTAGGGTTAGGGTTAGGGGACGGGGACGGGGATGGGGACGGGGACGGTTTAGGGTACAGGTTAGGGTACGACAACATTTTAGGTTGAGCGTACGTGTTAGTGTACGGATTAGTGTTAGCATACAGGTAAGGATTATGGGACGGTTGCGGGTAAGGCTTCGGTTAAGGGTTAGGGTTAGGGTTAGGGGTAGGGTTAGGGTTAGGGGACGGGCACGGTTTAGGGTACAGGTTAGGGTACGATAACGGTTTAGGGTGAGCGTACGTGTTAGGGTACGGGTTAGTGTTAGCGTACGGGTTAGGATTAGGGGACGGATGAGTGTAAGGCTTCGGGTAAGGGTTAGGGTTAGGGTTAGGGTTAGGGTTAGGGGACGGGGAAGATTTAGGGTACAGGTTAGGGTACATCAACGTTTTAGGGTGAGCGTACGTGTTAGGGTATGGGTTAGTGTTAGCGTACGGGTTAGGATTAGGGGACGGGTGAGGGTAAGGCTTCGGGTAAGGGTTAGGGTTAGGTTTAGGGTTAGGGTTAGGGGACGGGGACGGTATAGGGTACAGGTTAGGGTACGACAACGGGTTAGGGTGAGCGTACCTGTTATGTTACCGGTTAGTGTTAGCGTACGGGTTAGGATTAGGGGACGGGTGAGGGTAAGGCTTCGGGTAAGGGTTAGGGTTAGGGTTAGGGTTAGGGTTAGGGGACGGGGACGGTTTAGGGTACAGGTTAGGGTACGACAACGGTTTAGGGTGAGCGTACGTGTTAGGGTATGGTTTAGTGTTAGCGTACAGGTTAGGATTAGGGGACGGGTGAGGGTAAGGCTTCGGGTAAGGGTTAGGGTTATGTTGAGGGTTAGGGTTAATGGACGGGGACGGTTTAGGGTACAAGTTAGGGTACGACAACGGTTTAGAGTGAGCGTACGTGTTAGGGTACGGGTTAATGTTAGCGTACGGGTTAGGATTAGGGGACGGGTGAGGGTAAGGCTTCAGGTAAGGGTTAGGGTTAGGGTTAGTGTTAGGTTTAGGGTTAGGGGACGGGGACGGTTTAGGGTACAGGTTAGGGTACGACAACGGTTTAGGGTGAGCGTACGTGTTAAGGTAAGGTTTAGTGTTAGCGTACGGGTTAGGATTAGGAGACGGGTGAGGGTAAGGCTTCGGGTAAGGTTTAGGGTTATGTTTAGGGTTAGGGTTAACGGACGAGGACGGTTTAGGGTACAAGTTAGGGTACGACAACGGTTTAGAGTGAGCGTACGTGTTAGGGTACGGGTTAGTGCTAGCGTACGGGTTAGGATTAGGGGACGGGTGAGGGTAAGGCTTCGGGTAAGGGTTAAGTTTAGTGTTAGGGTTAGGGTTAGGGTTAGGGGACGGGGACGGTTTAGGGTACAGTTTAGGGTACGACAACATTTTAGGGTGAGCGTACGTGTTAGGGTACAGGTTAGTGTTAGCGTACGGGTTAGGATTAGGTGACGGGTGAGGGAAAGGCTTCGGGTAAGTGTTAGGGTTAGGTTTAGGGTTAGGGTTAGGGGACGGGGACGGGGACGGTTTAGGGTACAGGTTAGGGTACGTCAGCGGTTTAGGGTGAGCGTACGTGTTAGGGTACAGGTTAGTGTTAGCGTACGGGTTAGGATTAGGGGAAGGGTGAGGGTAAGGCTTCAGGTAAGGGTTAGGGTTAGGGTTAGGTTTAGGGTTAGGGGACGGGGACGGTTTAGGGTACAGGTTAGGGTACGACAACTGTTTAGGGTGAGCGTACGTGTTAGGGTACGGGTTAGTGTTAGCGTATGGGTTAGGATTACGGGACAGGTGAGGGTAAGGCTTCGGGTAAGGGTTAGGGTTAGGGTTAGGGTTAGGGTTAGGGTTAGGGTTAGGGGACAGGGACGGTTTAGGGTACAGGTTAGGGTACGACAAAAGTTTAGGGGAGCGTACGTGTTAGGGTACGGGTTAGGGTTAGCGTACGGGTTAGGATTAGGGGACGGGTGAGGGTAAGGCTTCGGGTAAGGGTTAGGGTTAGGGTTAGGGTTAGGGTTAGGGTTATGGGCGGGGACGGTTTAGGGTACAGTTTAGGGTACGACAACGGTTTAGGGTGAGTGTAGGTGTTAGGGTACGGGTTAGTGTTAGCGTACGGGTTAGGATTAGGGGACGGGTGAGGGTAAGGCTTCGGGTCAGGATTAGGTTAAGGGTTAGGGTTAGGGTTAGGGTTAGAGGACGGGGACGGTTTAGGGTACAGGTTAGGTTATGACAACGGTTTAGGTTGAGCGTACGTGTTAGGGTACGGGTTAGTGTTAGCGTACGGGTTAGGATTAGGGGACGGGTGAGTGTAAGGCTTCGGGTAAGGGTTAGGGTTAGGGTTAGGGTTAGGGGACGGAGACAGTTTAGGGTACAGCTTAGGGTACGACAACGGTTTAGGGTGAGCGTACGTGTTAGGGTACGGGTTAGTGTTAGCGTACGGGTTAGGATTAGGGGATGGGTGAGGGTAAGTGTTCGGGTAAGTGTTAGGGTTAGGGTTAGGGTTAGGGGACGGGGACGGGGACGGTTTAGGGTACAGGTTAGTGTACGACAACGGTTTAGGGTGAGCGTACGTGTTAGGGTACGGGTTAGTGTTAGAATACAGGTTAGGGTTAGGGGACGGGTGAGGGTAAGGCTTCGGGTAAGGATTAGTGTTAGGGTTAGGGTTAGGGTTAGGATTAGAGGACGGGGACGGTTTAGGGTACAGGTTTGGGTACGACAACGGTTTAGGGTGAGCGTACGTGTTAGGGTACGGGTTAGTGTTAGCGTACGGGTTAGGATTAGGGGACGGGTGAGGGTAAGGCTTCGGGTAAGGGTTACGGTTAGGGTTAGGGTTTGGGGACGGGGAAGGTTTAGGGTACAGGTTAGGGTACGACAACGATTTAGGGTGAGCATACGTGTTAAGGTACGGGTGAGTGTTAGCGTAAGGGTTAGGATTAGGAGACGGGTGAGGGTAAGGCTTCCAGTAAGTGTTAGGGTTAAGGTTAGGGTTAGAGGATGGGGACAGTTTAGGGTACAGGTTAGGGTACGACAACGGATTAGGGTGAGCGTACGTGTTAGATTACGGGTTAGTGTTAGCGTACGGGTTAGGATTAGCGGACGGGTGAGGGTAAGGCTTCGGGTAAGGGTTAGGGTTAGGGTTAGGGTTAGGGTTAGGGTTAGGGTTAGGGGACGGGGACGGTTTAGGGCACAGGTTAGGGTACGACAACGGTTTAGGGGAGCGTACGTGTTAGGGTACGGGTTAGTGTTAGGGTACGGGTTAGGATTAGCGGATGGGTGAGGGTAAGGCTTCAGGAAAGGTTTAGGGTTAGGTTTAGGGTTAGGGTTAGGGGACGGGGACGGTATAGGGTACAGGTTAGGGTACGACAACGGTTTAGGGTGAGCGTACGTGTTAGGGTACGGGTTAGTGTTAGCGTACGGGTTAGGATTAGGGGACGGTTGAGGGTAAGGCTTCGGGTAAGTGTTAGGGTTAGGGTTAGGGTTAGGGGATGGGGACGGGGACGGGGACGGTTTAGGGTACAGGTTAGGGTACGACAACGGTTTAGGGTGAGCGTACGTGTTAAGGTACGGGTTAGTGTTAGAGTACGGGTTAGGATTAGGGGACGGGTGAGGGTAAGGCTTCGGGTAAGGGTTAGCGATAGGGTTAGGGTTAGGGATAGGGTTAGCGTTAGGGGACGGGGACGGGGACGGTTTAGGGTACAGCTTATGGTACGACAATGGTTTAGGGTGAGCGTACGTGTTAGGGTACGGGTTATTGTTAGCGTACGGGTTAGGATTAGTGGACGGGTGAGGGTAAGGCTTCGGGTAAGTGTTAGGGTTAGGGTTAGGGTTAGGGTTAGGGTTAGGGGAAGGGGACGGGGACGGTTTAGGGTACAGGTTAGGGTACGACAACGGTTTATTGTGAGCGTACGTGTTAGGGTACGGGTTAGTATTAGCGTACGGGTTAGGATTAGGGGACGGGTCAGGGTAAGGCTTGGGTAAGGGTTCGGGTTAGGTTTAGGGTTAGGGTTAGGCGACGGGTTCGGTTTAGGGTAGAGGTTAGGGTTCGACAACGGTTTAGGGTGAGCGTACGTGTTAAGGTACGGGTTAGTGTTAGCGTATGGGTTAGGATTAGGGGACGGGTGAGGGTAAGGCTTCGGGTAAGGGTTAGGGTTAGGGTTATGGTTAGGGTTAGGGGACGGGGACGTGGACGGTTTAGGGTACAGGTTAGGGTACGACAACGGTTTAGGGTGAGCGTACGTGTTAGGGTACGGGTTAGTGTTAGCGTACGGGTTAGGATTAGGGGACGGGTGAGGGTAAGGCTTTGGGTAAGGGTTAGGGTTGGGTTAGGGTTAGGGTTAGGGTTAGGGGACGGGGACGGGGACGGTTTAGGGTACAGGTTAGGGTACGACAACATTTTAGGTTGAGCGTACGTGTTAGTGTACGGATTAGTGTTAGCGTACGGGTTAGGATTATGGGACGGTTGCGGGTAAGGCTTCGGGTAAGGGTTAGGGTTAGGGTTAGGGGTAGGGTTAGGGTTAGGGGACGGGGAGGGTTTAGGGTACAGGTTAGGGTACGATAACTGTTTTGGGTGAGCGTACGTGTTAGGGTACGGGTTAGTGTTAGCGTACGGGTTAGGATTAGGGGACGGGTGAGTGTAAGGCTTCGGGTAAGGGTTAGGGTTAGGGTTAGGGTCAGGGTTAGGGGACGGGGACGATTTAGGGTACAGGTTAGGGTACATCAACGTTTTAGGGTGAGCGTACGTGTTAGGGTATGGGTTAGTGTTAGCGTACGGGTTAGGATTAGGGGACGGGTGAGGGTAAGGCTTCGGGTAAGGGTTAGGGTTAGGTTTAGGGTTAGGGTTAGGGTTAGGGGACGGGGACGGTATAGGGTACAGGTTAGGGTACGACAACTGTTTAGGGTGAGCGTACCTGTTATGTTACCGGTTAGTGTTAGCGTACGGGTTAGGATTAGGGGACGGGTGAGGGTAAGGCTCCGGGTAAGGTTTAGGGTTAGGGTTAAGGTTAGGGTTAGGGGACGGGGACGGTTTAGGGTAGAGGTTAGGGTACGACAACGGTTTAGGGTGAGTGTACGTGTTAGGGTACGGGTTAGTGTTAGCGTACGGGTTAGGATTAGGGGACGGGTGAGGGTAAGGCTTCAGGTAAGGGTTAGGGTTAGCGTTAGTGTTAGGGTTAGGGTTAGGGGACGGGGACGGGTTAGGGTACAGGTTAGGGTACGACAACGGTTTAGGGTGAGCGTACGTGTTAAGGTACGGTTTAGTGTTAGCGTACGGGTTAGGATTAGGAGACGGGTGAGGGTAAGGCTTCGGGTAAGGGTTAGGGTTATGTTGAGGGTTAGGGTTAATGGACGGGGACGGTTTAGGGTACAAGTTAGGGTACGACAACGGTTTAGAGTGAGCGTACGTGTTAGGGTACGGGTTAGTGCTAGCGTACGGGTTAGGATTAGGGGACGGGTGAGGGTAAGGCTTCGGGTAAGGGTTAGGTTTAGTGTTAGGGATAGGGTTAGGGTTAGGGGACGGGGACGGTTTAGGGTACAGTTTAGGGTACGACAACATTTTAGGGTGAGCGTACGTGTTAGGGTACGGGTTAGTGTTAGCGTACGGGTTAGGATTAGGAGAAGGGTGAGGGAAAGGCTTCGGGTAAGGGTTAGGGTTAGGTTTAGGTTTAGGGTTAGGGGACGGGGACGGGGACGGTTTAGGGTACAGGTTAGGGTACGACAACGGATTAGGGTGAGCGTACGTGTTAGATTACGGGTTAGTGTTAGCGTACGGGTTAGAATTAGCGGACGGGTGAGGGTAAGGCTTCGGGTAAGGGTTAGGGTTAGGGTTAGGGTTAGGGTTAGGGTTAGGGTGAGGGGACGGGGACGGTTTAGGGTACAGGTTAGGGTACGACAACGGTTTAGGGGAGCGTACGTGTTAGGGTACGGGTTAGCGTTAGCGTACGCGTTAGGATTAGCGGATGGGTGAGGGTAAGGCTTCAGGAAAGGGTTAGGGTTAGGTTTAGGGTTAGGGTTAGGGGACGGGGACGGTTTAGGGTACAGGTTAGGGTACGACAACGGTTTAGGGTGAGCGTACGTGTTAGGGTACGGGTTAGTGTTAGCGTACGGGTTAGGATTAGGGGACGGGTGAGGGTAAGGCTTCGGGTAAGGGTTAGGGTTAGGGTTAGGTTTAGGGAATGGGCACGGGGACGGGGACGGTTTAGGGTACAGGTTAGGGTACGACAACTGTTTAGGGTGAGCGTACGTGTTAAGGTACTGGTTAGTGTTAGAGTACGGGTTAGGATTAGGGGACGGGTGAGGGTAAGGCTTCGGGTAAGGGTTAGGGATAGGGATAGGGTTAGGGGACGGGGACGGGGACGGTTTAGGGTACAGGTTATGGTAGGACAATGGTTTTGGGTGAGCGTACGTGTTAGGGTATGGGTTATTGTTAGCGTACGGTTTAGGATTAGTGGACGGGTGAGGGTAAGGCTTCGGGTAAGTGTTAGGGTTAGGGTTAGGGTTAGGTTTAGGGTTAGGGGACGGAGACGGTTTAGGGTACAGTTTAGAGTACGACAACGGTTTAGGGTGACCGTACGTGTTAGGGTACGGGTTAGTGTTAGCGTACGGGTTAGGATTAGGGGACGGGTGAGGGTAACGCTTCGGGTAAGGTTTAGGGTTAGGGTTAGGGTTAGGGTTATGGGACGGGCACGGGGACGTTTTAGGGTACTGGTTAGGGTACGACAACGGTTTATGGTGAGCGTACGTGTTAGGGTACGGGTTAGTGTTAGCGTACGGGTTAGGATTAGGGGACGGGTGAGGGTAAGGCTTCGGGTAAGGGTTAGAGTTAGGGTTAGGGTTAGGTTTAGGGGACGGGGACGGTTTAGTGTACAGGTTAGTGTACGACAACGGTTTAGGGAGGCCTACGTGTTAGGGTACGGGTTAGTGTTAGCGTACGGGTTAGGATTATGGGACGGGTGAGGGTAAGGCTTAGGGTAAGGGTTAGGGTTAGGGTTAGGGTTAGGGGAATGGGACGGGGACGGTTTAGGGTACAGGTTAGGGTACGACAACGGTTTATTTTGAGCGTACGTGTTAGGGTACGGGTTAGTTTTAGCGTACGGGTTAGGATTAGGGGACGGGTCAGTGTAAGGCTTCGGGTAAGTGTTCGGGTTAGGTTTAGTGTTAGGGTTAGGCGACGGGTTCGGTTTAGGGTACAGGTTAGGGTTGGACAACGGTTTAGGGTGAGCGTACGTGTTAAGGTACGGGTTAGTGTTAGCGTATGGGTTATGATTAGGGGACGGGTGAGGGTAAGGCTTCGGGTAAGGGTTAGGGTTATGGTTCGGGTTAGGGTTAGGGTTAGGGTCAGGGGACGGGGACAGTTTAGGGTACAGGTTAGGGTACGACAACGGTTTAGGGTGAGCGTACGTGTTAGGGTAAGTGTTAGTGTTAGCGTACGGGTTAGGATTAGGGGACGGGTGAGGGTAAGGCTTCGGGTAAGGGTTAGGGTTAGGGTTATGGTTAGGGTTAGGGGACGGGGACGGTTTAGGGTACAGGTTAGGGTACGACAACGGTTTAGGCTGAGCGTACGTTTTAGGGTACGGGTTAGTGTTAGCATACGGGATAGGATTAGGGGACGGGTGAGGGTAAGGCTTCGGGTAAGGGTTAGGGTTAGGGTTAGGGTTAGGGTTAGGGTTTGGGGACGGGGACCGTTTAGGGTACAGGTTAGGGTACGACAACGGTTTAGGGTGAGCGTACATGTTAGGGTACGGGTTAGTGTTAGCGTACGGGTTAGGATTAGGGCACGGGTGAGTGTAAGGCTTCCGGTAAGGGTTAGGGTTAGGGTTAGGGTTAGGGTTAGTTGACGGGGACGGTTTAGGGTACAGGTTAGGGTACGACAACGGTTTAGGGTGAGCGTACGTGTTAGGGTACGGGTTAGTGTTAGCGTACGGTTTAGGATTAGGGGACGGGTGAGGGTAAGGCTTCGGGTAAGGGTTAGGGTTAGGGTTAGGGTTAGGGTTAGGGGACGGGGACGGGGACGGTTTAGGGTACAGGTTAGGGTACGACAACGGTTTAGGGTGAGCGTACGTGTTAAGGTACGGGTTAGTTTTAGCGTACTGGTTAGGATTAGGGGACGGGTGAGGGTAAGGCTTCGGGTAAGGGTTAGGGTTAGTGTTAGGGTTAGGTTTAGGGTTAGGGGACGGGGATGGTTTAGGGTACAGGTTAGGGTACGACAACGTTTTAGGATGAGCGTACGTGTTAGGGTACGGGTTAGTGTTAGCGTACGGGTTAGGATTAGGGGACGGGTGAGAGTAAGGCTTCGGGTAAGGGTTAGGTTTAGGGTTACGGTTAGGGTTAGGGGACGGGGACGGGGACTGTTTAGGGTACAGGTTAGGGTACGACAACGGTTTAGGGTGAGCGTACGTGTTAGGGTACGGGTTAGTGTTAGCGTACGGGTTAGGATTAGGGGACGGGTGAAGGTAAGGCTTCGGGTAAGGGTTAGGGTTAGGGTTAGGGTTAGGGTTAGGGTTAGGGGACGGGGACGGGGACGGTTTAGGGTACAGGTTAGGATACGACAACATTTTAGGTTGAGCGTAAGTGTTAGTGTACGGATTAGTGTTAGCGTACGGGTTAGGATTATGGGACGGTTGCGGGTAAGGCTTCGGGTAAGGGTTAGGGTTAGGGTTAGGGGTAGGGTTAGGGTTAGGGCACGGGTACGGTTTAGGGTACAGGTTAGGGTACGATAACGGTTTAGGGTGAGCGTACATGTTAGGGTACGGCTTAGTGTTAGTGTACGGGTTAGGATTATGGGAGGGGTGAGTGTAAGGCTTCGGGTAAGGGTTAGGGTTAGGGTTAGGTTTAGGGTTAGGGGACGGGGACGATTTAGGGTACAGGTTAGGGTACATCAACGGTTTAGGGTGAGCGTACGTGTTAGGGTATGGGTTAGTGTTAGCGTACGGGTTAGGATTAGGGGACGGGTGAGGGTAAGGCTTCGGGTAAGGGTTAGGGTTAGGTTTAGGGTTAGGGTTAGGGTTAGGGCATGGGGACGGTATAGGGTACAGGTTAGGGTACGACAACGGTTTAGGGTGAGCGTACCTGTTATGTTACCGGTTAGTGTTAGCGTACGGGTTAGGATTAGGGGACGGGTGAGGGTAAGGATTCGGGTAAGGGTTAGGGTTAGGGTTAGGGTTAGGGTTAGGGGATGGGGACGGTTTAGGGTACAGGTTAGGGTACGACAACGGTTTAGGGTGAGTGTACGTGTTAGGGTAAGGGTTAGTGTTAGCGTACGGGTTAGGATTAGGGGACGGGTGAGGGTAAGGCTTCAGGTAAGGGTTAGGGTTAGGGTTAGTGTTAGGGTTAGGGTTAGGGGACGGGGACGGGTTAGGGTAGAGGTTAGGGTACGACAACGGTTTAGGGTGAGCGTACGTGTTAAGGTACGGTTTAGTGTTAGCGTACGGGTTAGGATTAGGAGACGGGTGAGGGTAAGGCTTCGGGTAAGTGTTAGGGTTATGTTGAGGGTTAGGGTTAACGGACGGGGACGGTTTAGGGTACAAGTTAGGGTACGACAACGGTTTAGAGTGAGCGTACGTGTTAGGGTACGGGTTAGTGTTAGCGTACGGGTTAGGATTAGGAGAAGGGTGAGGGAAAGGCTTCGGGTAAGGGTTAGGGTTAGGTTTAGGGTTAGGGTTAGGGGACGGGGACGGGGAGGGTTTAGGGTACAGGTTAGGGTACATCAGCGGTTTAGGGTGAGCGTACGTGTTAGGGTACGGGTTAGTGTTAGCGTACGGGTTAGGATTAGGGGAAGGGTGAGCGTAAGGCTTCAGGTAAGGGTTAGGGTTAGGGTTAGGTTTAGGGTTAGGGTTAGGGGACGGGGACGGTTTAGGGTACAGGTTAGGGTACGACAACGGTTTAGGTTGAGCGTACGTGTTAGGGTACGGGTTAGTGTTAGCGTATGGGTTAGGATTAGGGGACGGGTGAGTGTAAGGTTTCGGGTAAGGGTTAGGGTTAGGGTTAGGGTTAGGCTTAGGTTTAGGGGACGGAGACGGTTTAGGGTACAGGTTAGGGTACGTCAACGGTTTAGGGTGAGCGTACGTGTTAGGGTACAGGTTAGTGTTCGCGTACGTGTTAGGATTAGGGGACGGGTGAGGGTAAGGCTTCGAGTAAGGGTTAGGGTTAGGGTTAGGGTTAGGGTTAGGGTTAGGGGACGGGGACGGTTTAGGGTACAGGTTAGGGTACGACAACGGTTTAGGGTGAGCGTACGTGTTAGGGTACGGGTTAGTGTTAGCGTACGGGTTAGGATTAAGGGACGGGTGAGGGTAAGGCTTCAGATAAGGGTTAGGGTTAGGATTAGGGTTAGGGTTAGGGTTAGGGGACGGGGACGGTTTAGGGTACAGGTTAGGGTACGACAACGATTTAGGGTGAGCGTACGTGTTAGGGTACGGGTTATTGTTAGCGTACGGGTTAGGATTATGGGACGTGTGAGGGTAAGGCTTCGGGTAAGTGTTAGGGTTAGGGTTAGGGTTAGGTTTAGGGGAAGGGGACGGTTTAGGGTACAGGTTAGGGTACGACAACGATTTAGGGTGAGCGTACGTGTTAGGGTACGGGTTAGTGTTAGTGTACGGGATAGGATTAGGGGACGGGTGAGGGTAAGGCTTCGGGTAAGGGTTAGGGTTAGGGTTAGGATTAGTGTTAGGGTTAGGGGACGGGGACGGTTTAGGGTACAGGTTAGGGTAAGACAACGGTTTAGGGTGAGCGTACGTGTTAGGGTACGGGTTAGTGTTAGCGTACGGGTTAGGATTAGGTGACGGGTGAGGGTAAGGCTTCGGGTAAGCGTTAGGGTTAGGGTTAGGCTTAGGGTTAGGGTTTGGGGACGGGGAAAATTTAGGGTACAGCTTAGGGTACGACAACGGTTTACGGTGAGCGTACGTGTTAGGGTACGGGTTAGTGTTAGCGTAAGGGTTAGGAATAGGAGACGGGTGAGGGTAAGGCTTCCGGTAAGTGTTAGGGTTAGGGTTAGGGTTAGGGTTAGGGTTAGGGTTAGGGGACAGGGACGGTTTAGGGTACAGGTTAGGGTACGACAACGGTTTAGGGTGAGCGTACGTGTTAGGGTACGGGTTAGTGTTAGCGTACGGGTTAGGATTAGGGGACGGTGGAGGGTAAGGCTTCGGGTAAGGGTTAGAGTTAGGGTTAGGGTTAGGGGACGGGGACGGGGACGGTTTAGTGTACAGGTTAGCGTACGACAACGGTTTAGGGTGAGCGTACGTGTTAAGGTACGGGTTAGTGTTAGCGTACGGGTTAGGATTACGGGACGGGTGAGGGTAAGGCTTCGGGTAAGGGTTAGGGTTAGGGTTAGGGTTAGATTTAGGGTTAGGGGACGGGGACGGTTTAGGGTACAGGTTAGGGTACGACAACGGTTTAGGGTGAGCATACGTGTTAGGGTACGGGTTAGTGTTAGCGTACGGGTTAGGATTAGGGGACGGGTGAGGGTAAGGCTTCAGGTAAGGGTTAGGTTTAGGGTTAGGTTTAGGGTTAGGGTTAGGGGACGGGGACGGTTTAGGGTACAGGTTAGGGTACGTCAACGGTTTAGGGTGAGCATACGTGTTAGGTTACGGGTTAGTGTTAGCGTACGGGTTAGGATTAGGGGACGGGTTAGGGTAAGGCTTCGGGTAAGGGTTAGCTTTAGGGTTAGGGTAGGGTTAGGGTTAGGTGACGGGGACGGTTTAGGGTACAGGTTAGGGTACGACAACAGTTTAGGTTGAGCGTACGTGTTAGTGTACGGGTTAGTGTTAGCGTACGGGTTAGGATAAGGCTTCGGGTAAGGGTTAGGGTTAGGGTTAGGGTTAGGGGACGGGGACGGGGACGGGGACGGTTTAGGGTACAGGTTAGGGTACGACAACGGTTTAGGCTGAGCGTACGTGTTAAGGTATGGGTTAGTGTTAGCGTACGGGTTAGGATTACGGGACGGGTGAGGGTAAGGCTTCAGGTAAGGGTTAGGGTTAGGGTTAGGGTTAGATTTAGTGTTAGGGGACGGGGACGGTTTAGGGTACAGGTTAGGGTACGACAACGGTTTAGGGTGAGCGTACGTGTTAGGTTACGGGTTAGTGTTAGCGTACGGGTTAGGATTAGGGGACGGGTGAGGGTAAGGCTTCGGGGAAGGGTTAGGGTTAGGGTTAGGGGACGGGGACGGTTTAGGGTACAGGTTAGGGTACGTCAACGGTTTAGGGTGACCGTACGTGTTAGGGTACGGGTTAGTGTTAGCGTACGGGTTAGGATTAGGGGACGGGTGAGGGTAAGGCTTCAGGTAAGGGTTAGGGTTAGGGTTAGGGTTAGGAGACGGGGACGGTTTAGGGTACATGTTAGGGTACGACAACGGTTTAGTGTGACCGTACGTGTTAGGGTACGGGTTAGTGTTAGCGTACGGGTTAGGATTAGGGGACGGGTGAGGGTAAGGCTTCGGGTAAGGGTTAGGGCTAGGGTTAGGTTTAGGGTTAGGGGACGGGCACGGGGACGGTATAGGGTACAGGTTAGGGTATGACAACGGTTTAGGGTGAGCGTACGTGTTAGGGTACGGTTTAGTGTTAGCGTACAGGTTAGGATTAGGGGGCGGGTGAGGGTAAGGCTTCGGGTAAGTGTTAGGGTTAGGGTTAGGGTTAGGGGACGGAGACGGTTTAGGGTACAGCTTAGGGTACGACAACGGTTTAGGGTGAGCGTACGTGTTAGGGTACGGGTTAGTGTTAGCGTACGGGTTAGGATTAGGGGATGGGTGAGGGTAAGTGTTCGCGTAAGGGTTAGGGTTAGGGTTAGGGTTAGGGGACGGGGACGGGGACGGTTTAGGGTACAGGTTAGTGTACGACAACGGTTTAGGGTGAGCGTACGTGTTAGGGTACGGGTTAGTGTTAGCGTACGGGTTAGGATTAGGGGACGGGTGAGGGTAACGCTTCGGGTAAGGGTTAGTGTTAGGGTTAGGGTTAGGGTTAGGATTAGAGGATGGGGACGGTTAGGGTACAGGTTTGGGTACGACAACGGTTTAGGCTGAGCGTACGTGTTAGGGTACGGGTTAGTGTTAGCTTATGGGTTAGGATTAGGAGACGGGTGAGGGTAAGGCTTCCGGTAAGTGTTAGGGTTAGGGTTAGGGGACGGGGACGGGGACGGTTTAGGGTACAGGTTAGGGTACGACTACGGATTAGGGTGAGCGTACGTGTTAGATTATGGGTTAGTGTTAGCGTACGGGTTAGGATTAGCGGACGGGTGAGCGTAAGGCTTCGGGTAAGGGTTAGGATTAGGGTTAGGGTTAGGGGACGGGGACGGTTTAGTGTACAGGTTAGGGTACGACAACGGTTTAGGGGAGCGTACGTGTTAGGGTACGGGTTAGTGTTAGCGTACGGGTTAGGATTATGGGACGGGTGAGGGTAAGGCTTCGGGTAAGGGTTAGGGTTAGGATTAGGGTTAGGGTTAGGGGACGGGGACGGGGACGGTTTAGGGTACAGGTTAGGGTACGATAACGGTTTATTGTGAGCGTACGTGTTACGGTACGGGTTATTGTTAGCGTACGGGTTAGGATTAGGGGACGTGTGAGGGTAAGGCTTCGGGTAAGTGTTAGGGTTAGGGTTAGGGTTAGGGGACGGGGACGGTTTAGGGTACAGGTTAGGGTACGACAACGATTTAGGGTGAGCGTACGTGTTAGGGTACGGGTTAGTGTTAGCGTACGGGTTAGGATTAGGGGACGGGTGAGGGTAAGGCTTCGGGTAAGGGTTAGGGTTAGGGTTAGGGTTAGGGTTAGGGTTAGGGGACGGGGACGTTTTAGGGTACAGGTTACGGTACGACAACGGTTAAGGGTGAGCGTACGTGTTAGGGTACGGGTTAGTGTTAGCGTACGGGTTAGGATTAGGGGACGGGTGCGGGTAAGGTTTCGGGTAAGGGTTAGGGTTAGGGTTAGGCTTAGGGTTAGGGTTTGGGGACGGGGAAAATTTAGGGTACAGGTTAGGGTACGACAACGGTTTACGGTGAGCGTACGTGTTAGTGTACGGGTTAGTGTTAGCGTAAGGTTTAGGATTAGGAGACGGGTGAGGGTAAGGCTTCCGGTAAGTGTTAGGGTTAGGGTTAGGGTTAGGGTTAGGGTTAGGGTTAGGGGACGGGGACGGTTTAGGGTACAGGTTAGGGTACGACAACGGTTTATGGTGAGCGTACGTGTTAGGGTACGGGTTAGTGTTAGCGTACGGGTTAGGATTAGGGGACGGGAGAGGGTAAGGCTTCGGGTAAGGGTTAGGGTTAGGGTTAGGGTTAGGGGACGGGGACGGGGACGGGGACGGTTTGGGGTACAGGTTAGGGTACGACAACGGTTTAGGGTGAGCGTACGTGTTAAGGTACGGGTTAGTTTTAGCGTACTGGTTAGGATTAGGGGACGGGTGAGGGTAAGGCTTCGGGTAAGGGTTAGGGTTAGGGTTAGGGTTAGGTTTAGGGTTAGGGGACGGGGATGGCTTAGGGTACAGGTTAGGGTACGACAACGTTTTAGGATGAGCGTACGTGTTAGGGTACGGGTTAGTGTTAGCGTACGGGTTAGGATTAGGGGATGGGTGAGGGTAAGGCTTCGGGTAAGGGTTAGGTTTAGGGTTACGGTTAGGGTTAGGGGACGGGGACGGGGACGGTTTAGGGTACAGGTTAGGGTAGGACAACGGTTTAGGGTGAGCGTACGTGTTAGGGTACGGGTTAGTGTTAGCGTACGGGTTAGGATTAGGGGACGGGTGAGGGTAAGGCTTGGGGTAAGGGTTAGGGTTAGGGTTAGGGTTAGGGGACGGGGACGGGGACGGGGACGGGGACGGTTTAGGGTACAGGTTAGGGTACGACAACATTTTAGGTTGAGCGTACGTGTTAGTGTACGGATTAGTGTTAGCGTACAGGTAAGGATTATGGGACGGTTGCGGGTAAGGCTTCGGGTAAGGGTTAGGGTTAGGGTTAGGGGTAGGGTTAGGGTTAGGGGACGGGCACGGTTTAGGGTACAGGTTAGGGTACGATAACGGTTTAGGGTGAGCGTACGTGTTAGGGTACGGGTTAGTGTTAGCGTACGGGTTAGGATTAGGGGACGGATGAGTGTAAGGCTTCGGGTAAGGGTTAGGGTTAGTGTTAGGGTTAGGGTTAGGGTTAGGGTTAGGGTTAGGGGTTAGGGGTTAGGGGTTAGGGTTAGGGTTAGGGTTAGGGTTAGGGTTAGGGTTAGGGTTAGGGTTAGGGTTAGGGGTTAGGGGTTAGGGTTAGGGTTAGGGTTAGGGTTAGGGTTAGGGTTAGGGTTAGGGTTAGGGTTAGGGTTAGGGTTAGGGGTTAGGGTTAGGGTTAGGGTTAGGGTTAGGGTTAGGGTTAGGGTTAGGGTTAGGGTTAGGGTTAGGGTTAGGGTTAGGGTTAGGGTTAGGGTTAGGGTTAGGGTTAGGGTTAGGGTTAGGGTTAGGGTTAGGGTTAGGGTTAGGGTTAGGGAACGGGGACGGTTTAGGGTACAGGTTAGGGTACGACAACGGTTTAGGGTGAGTGTACGTGTTAGGGTACGGGTTAGTGTTAGCGTACGGGTTAGGATTAGGGGACGGGTGAGGGTAAGGCTTCGGGTAAGGGTTAGGGTTAGGGTTAGGGTTAGGGTTAGGGGACGGGGACGGGGACGGGGAAGGTTTAGCGTACAGGTTAGGGTACGACAAAGGTTTAGGGTGAGCGTACGTGTTAGGGTACGGGTTAATGTTAGCGTACGGGTTAGGATTAGGGTACTGGTGAGGGTAAGGCTTCGGGTAAGGGTTAGGGTTAGGGTTAGGGTTAGGGTTAGGGGACGGGGACGGGCACGGTTTAGTGTAAAGTTTAGGGAACGACAACGGTTTAGGGTGAGCGTACGTGTTAGAGTACGGGTTAGTGTTAGCGTACGGGTTAGGATTAGGGGACGGGTGAGTGTAAGGCTTCGGGTAAGGGTTAGGGTTAGGGTTAGGGTTAGGGGACGGGGACGGGGACAGTTTAGGGTACAGGTTAGGGTACATCAACGGTTTAGGGTGAGCGTACGTGTTAGGGTACGGGTTAGTGTTAGCGTACGGGTTCGGATAAGGGGACGGGTGAGGGTAAGGCTTCGGTAAAGGGTTAGGGTTAGGGTTAGGGTTAGGGGACAAGGGCGGTTTAGGGTACAGGTTAGCGTACGACAACGTTTTAGGGTGAGCGTACGTGTTAGGGTACGGGTTAGTGTTAGCGTACGGGTTAGGATTATGTGACGGGTCAGGGTAAGGCTTCGTGTAAGGGTTAGGGTTAGGGTTAGGGTTAGGGTTAGGGGACGGGGACGGTTTAGGGTACAGGTTAGGGTACATCAACGGTTTAGGGTGAGCGTACGTGTTAGGGTACGGGTTAGTGTTAGCCTACGGGTTAGGATTAGGGGACGGGTGAGGGTAAGGCTTCGGGTAAGGGTTAGGATTAGGGTTAGGGTTAGCGTTAGGGGACGGGGACGGGCACGGTTTAGTGTAAAGGTTAGGGTACGACAACGGTTTAGGGTGAGCGTACGTTTTAGGGTACGGGTTAGTGTTAGCGTACGGGTTAGGATTAGGGGATGGGTGAGAGTAACGCTTCGGGTAAGGGTTAGGGTTAGGGTTAGGGTTAGGGTTAGTGTTAGGGTTAGGAGACGGGGATGGTTTAGTGTACAGGTTAGGGTACGACAACGGTTTAGTGGCGCGTACGTGTTAGGGTACGGGTTAGTGTTAGCGTACGGGTTAGGATTAGGGGACGGGTGAGGGTAAGGCTTCGGGTAAGGGTTAGGGTTAGGGTTATGGTTAGGGGACGGGGACGGTTTAGGGTACAGGTTAGGGTATGACAACGGTTTAGGGTGACTGTACGTGTTAGGGTACGGGTTAGTGTTAGCGTACGGGTTAGGATTAGGGGACGGGTGAGGGTAAGGCTTCTGGTAAGGGTTAGGGTTAGGGTTATGGGACGGGGACGGGGACGGTTTAGTGTACAGGTTAGTGTACGTCAACGGTTTAGGGTGAGCGTACGTGTTAGGGTACGGGTTAGTGTTAGAGTACGGGTTAGGATTAGGGGACGGGTGAGGGTAAGGCTTCGGGTAAGGCTTAGGGTTAGGGTTAGGGGACGGGGACGGGGACGGGGACGGTTTAGGGTACAGGTTAGGGTACGTCAACGGTTTAGGGTGAGCGTACGTGTTAGGGTACGTGTTAGTGTTAGCGTACGGGTTAGGATTAGGGGACGGGTGAGGGTAAGGCTTCGGGAAAGGGTTAGGGTTAGGGTTAGGGTTAGGGGACAAGGGCGGTTTAGGGTACAGGTTAGCGTACGACAACGGTTTAGGGTGAGCGTACGTGTTAGGGTACGGGTTAGTGTTAGCGTACGGGTAAGGATTATGGGACGGTTCAGCGTAAGGCTTCGTGTAAGGGTTAGGGTTAGGGTTAGGGTTAGGGTTAGGGGACGGGGACGGTTTAGGATACAGGTTAGGGTACGACAAAGTTTTAGGGTGAGCGTACGTGTTAGGGTACGGGTTAGGGTTAGCGTACGGGTTAGGATTAGGGGACGGGTGAGGGTAAGGCTTCGGGTAAGTGTTAGGGTTAGGGTTAGGGTTAGTGTTAGGGTTAGGGTTAGAGGACGGGGACTGTTTAGGGTACAGGTTAGGGTACAACAACGGTTTAGGGTGAGCGTACGTGTTAGGGTACGGGTTAGTGTTAGCATACGCGTTAGGATTAGGGGACGTGTGAGGGTAAGGCTTCGGGTAAGGGTTAGGGTTAGGGTTAGGGTTAGGGTTAGGGTTTGGGGACGGGGACGGTTTAGGGTACAGGTTAGGGTACGACAACGGTTTACGGTGAGCGTACGTGTTAGGGCATGGGTTAGTGTTAGCGTACGGGTTAGGATTAGGAGACGGGTGAGGGTAAGGCTTCCGGTAAGGGTTAGGGTTAGGGTTAAGGTTAGGGTTAGGGTTAGGGGACGGGGACGGTTTAGGGTACAGGTTAGTGTACAACAACGGTCTAGGGTGAGCGTACGTGTTAGGGTACGGGTTAGTGTTAGCGTATGGGTTAGGATTAAGGGACGGGTGAGGGTAAGGCTTCGGGTATGGGTTAGGGTTAGGGTTAGGTTTAGGGTTAGGGGACGGGGACGGGGACGGTTTAGGGTACAGGTTAGGGTACGACAACGGCTTAGGGTGAGCGTACGTGTTAGGGTTCGGGTTAGTGTTAGCGTACGGGTTAGGATTAGGGGACGGGTGAGGGTAAGGCTTCGGGTAAGGGTTAGGGTTATGGTTAGGTTTAGGGTAAGGGGACGGGGACGGTTTAGGGTACAGGTTAGGGTATGACAACGGTTTAGGGTGAGCGTACGTGTTAGGATACGGGTTAGTGTTAGCGTACGTGTTAGGATTAGGGGACGGGTGAGGGTAAGGCTTCAGGTAAGGTTTAGGTTTAGGGTTAGGGATAGGGTTAGGGTTAGGGGACAGGGACGCTTTATGGTACAGGTTAGGGTACGACAACGGTTTAGGGTGAGCGTACGTGTTAGGGTACGGGTTAGTGTTAGCGTACGGGTTAGGATTAGGGGACGGGTAAGAGTAACGCTTCGGGTAAGGGTTAGGGTTAGGGTTAGGGTTAGGGTTAGTGTTAGGGTTAGGGGACGGGGATGGTTTAGTGTACAGGTTAGGGTACGACAACGGTTTAGGGGCGCATACGTGTTAGGGTACGGGTTAGTGTTAGCGTACGGGTTAGGATTAGGGGACAGGTGAGGGTAAGGCTTCGGGTAAGGGTTAGGGTTAGGGTTAGGGTTAGGGTTAGGGAACGGGGACGGTTTAGGGTACAGGTTAGGGTACGACAACGGTTTAGGGTGAGTGTACGTGTTAGGGTACGGGTTAGTGTTAGCGTACGGGTTAGGATTAGGGGACGGGTGAGGGTAAGGCTTCGGGTAAGGGTTAGGGTTAGGGTTAGGGGACGGGGACGGGGACGGTTTAGGGTACAGGTTAGTGTACGTCAACGGTTTAGGGTGAGCGTACGTGTTAGGGTACGGGTTAGTGTTAGCGTACGGGTTAGGATTAGGGGACGGGTGAGGGTAAGGCTTCGGGTAAGGGTTAGGGTTAGGGTTAGGGTTAGGGTTAGGGGACGGGCACAGGGACGGTTTAGGGTACAGGTTACGGTACGACAACGGTTTAGGGTGAGCGTACGTGTTAGGGTACGGGTTAGTGTTAGCGTACGGGTTAGGATTAGGGAACAGGTGACGGTAAGGCTTCGGGTAAGGGTTAGGGTTAGGTTTAGGGTTAGGGTTAGGGGACGGGAACGGTTTAGGGTACAGGTTAGTGTACGAAAACGGTTTATGGTGAGCGTACGTGTTACTGTAGGGGTTAGTGTTGGCGTACGGGTTAGGATTAGGGGACGTGTGTGGGTAAGGCTTCGGGTAAGGGTTAGGGTTAGGGTTAGGCTTAGGGTTAGGGTTAGGGGACGGGGACGGGGATGGTTTAGGGTACAGGTTAGGGTACGACAACGGTTTAGGGTGAGCGTATGTGTTAGGGTACGGGTTAGTGTTAGCGTACGGGTTAGGATTAGGGGACGGCTGAGGGTAAGGCTTCGGGTAAGGGTTAGGGTTAGGGTTAGGGTTAGGGTTAGGGTTACGGGACGGGGACGGTTTAGGGTACAGGTTAGTGTACGACAACGGTTTAGGGTGAGCGTATGTGTTAACGTACGGGTTAGTGTTAGCGTACGGGTTAGGATTAGGGGACGCGTGAGGGTAAGGCTTCGGGTAAGGGTTAGGGTTAGGGATAGGGTTAGGGATAGGGGACGGGGACGGTTTAGGTTACAGGTTAGGGTACGACAACGGTTTAGAGTGAGCGTAAGTGTTAGGGTACGGGTTAGTGTTAGCGTACGGTTTAGGATTAGGCGACGGGTGAGGGTAAGGCTTCGGGTAAGGGTTAGGGTTAGGGTTAGGGTTAGGGTTAGGGGACAGAGAGGGTTTAGGGTACAAGTTAGGGTACGACAACGGTTTAGGGTGTGCGTACGTGTTAGGGTACGGGTTAGTGTTAGCGTACGGGTTAGGATTAGGGGACGGGTGAGGGTAAGGCTTCGGGTAAGGGTTAGGGTTAGGGTTAGGGATAGGGTTAGGGATAGGGGACGGGGACGGTTTAGGGTACAGGTTAGGGTAGGACAACGGTTTAGGGTGAGCGTACGTGTTAGGGTACGTGTTAGTGTTAGCGTATGGGTTAGGATAAGGGGACGGGTGAGGGTAAGGCTTCGGGTAAGGGTTAGGGTTTGGGTTAGGGTTAGGGTTAGGGTAAGGGACGGGGACGGTTTAGGGTACAGGTTAGGGTACGACAGCGGTTTAGGGTGAGCGTACGTGTTAGGGTACGGGTTAGTGTTAGCGTACGGGTTAGGATTAGGGGACGGGTGAGAGTAACGCTTCGGGTAAGGGTTAGGGTTAGGGTTAGGGTTAGGGTTAGTGTTAGGGTTAGGGGACGGGGATGGTTTAGTGTACAGGTTAGGGTACGACAACGGTTTAGGGGCGCGTACGTGTTAGGGTACGGGTTAGTGTTAGCGTACGGGTTAGGATTAGGGGACAGGTGAGGGTAAGGCTTCGGGTAAGGGTTAGGGTTAGGGTTAGGGTTAGGGTTAGGGGACGGGGACGGTGTAGGGTACAGGTTAGGGTACGACAACGGTTTAGGGTGAGTGTACGTGTTAGGGTACGGGTTAGTGTTAGCGTACGGGTTAGGATTAGGGGACGGGTGAGGGTAAGGCTTCGGGTAAGGGTTAGGGTTAGGGTTAGGGGACGGGGACGGGGACGGTTTAGGGTACAGGTTAGTGTACGTCAACGGTTTAGGGTGAGCGTACGTGTTAGGCTACGGGTTAGTGTTAGCGTACGGGTTAGGTTTAGGGGACGGGTGAGGGTAAGGCTTCGGGTAAGGGTTAGGGTTAGGGTTAGGGTTAGGGTTAGGGGACGGGCACAGGGACGGTTTAGGGTACAGGTTACGGTACGACAACGGTTTAGGGTGAGCGTACGTGTTAGGGTACGGGTTAGTGTTAGCGTACGGGTTAGGATTAGGGAACAGGTGAGGGTAAGGCTTCGGGTAAGGGTTAGGGTTAGGTTTAGGGTTAGGGTTAGGGGACGGGAACGGTTTAGGGTACAGGTTAGTGTACGAAAACGGTTTAGGGTGAGCGTACGTGTTACTGTAGGGTTTAGTGTTGGCGTACGGGTTAGGATTAGGGGACGTGTGTGGGTAAGGCTTCGGGTAAGGGTTCGGGTTAGGGTTAGGCTTAGGGTTAGGGTTAGGGGACGGGGACGGGGACGGTTTAGGGTACAGGTTAGGGTACGACAACGGTTTAGGGTGAGCGTACGTGTTAGGGTACGGGTTAGTGTTAGCGTACGGGTTAGGATTAGGGGACGGCTGAGGGTAAGGCTTCGGGTAAGGGTTAGGGTTAGGGTTAGGGTTAGGGTTAGGGTTACGGGACGGGGACGGTTTAGGGTACAGGTTAGTGTACGACAACGGTTTAGGGTGAGCGTATGTGTTAACGTACGGGTTAGTGTTAGCGTACGGGTTAGGATTAGGGGACGCGTGAGGGTAAGGCTTTGGGTAAGGGTTAGGGTTAGGGATAGGGTTAGGGATAGGGGACGGGGACGGTTTAGGTTACAGGTTAGGGTACGACAACGGTTTAGAGTGAGCGTAAGTGTTAGGGTACGGGTTAGTGTTAGCGTACGGTTTAGGATTAGGAGACGGGTGAGGGTAAGGCTTCGGGTAAGGGTTAGGGTTAGGGTTAGGGTTAGGGTTAGGGGACGGAGAGGGTTTAGGGTACAAGTTAGGGTACGACAACGGTTTAGAGTGAGCGTAATTGTTAGGGTACGGGTTAGTGTTAGCGTACGGTTTAGGATTAGGAGACGGGTGAGGGTAAGGCTTCGGGTAAGGGTTAGGGTTAGGGTTAGGGATAGGGTTAGGGATAGGGGACGGGGACGGTTTAGGGTACAGGTTAGGGTACGACAACGGTTTAGGGTGAGCGTACGTGTTAGGGTACGTGTTAGTGTTAGCGTATGGGTTAGGATAAGGGGACGGGTGAGGGTAAGGCTTCGGGTAAGGGATAGGGTTTGGGTTAGGGTTAGGGTTAGGGAAAGGGACGGGGACGGTTTAGGGTACAGGTTAGGGTACGACAACGGTTTAGGGTGAGCGTACGTGTTAGGGTATGTGTTAGTGTTAGCGTACGGGTTAGGATTAGGGGACGGGTGAGGGTAAGGCTTCGGGTAAGGGTTAGGGTTAGGGTTAGGGTTATGTTTAGGGGACGGGGACGGTTTAGGGTACAGGTTAGGGTACGACAACGGTTTAGGGGAGCGTACGTTTTAGGGTACGGGTTAGTGTTAGCGTACGGGTTAGGATTAGGGGATGGGTGAGGGTAAGGCTTCGGGTAAGGGTTAGGGTTAGGGTTAGGGTTAGGGTTAGGGGACGGGGACGGTTTAGGGTACAGGTTAGGGTACGACAACGGTTTAGGGGAGCGTACGTTTTAGGGTACGGGTTAGTGTTAGCGTACGGGTTAGGATTAGGGGACGGGTGAGGGTAAGGCTTCGGGTAAGGGTTAGGGTTAGGGTTAGGGTTAGGGTTAGGGTTAAGGGACGGGGACGGTTTAGGGTACAGGTTAGGGTACGACAACGGTTTAGGGGAGCGTAGGTTTTAGGGTACGGGTTAGTGTTAGCGTACGGGTTAGGATTAGGGGACGGGTGAGGGTAAGGCTTCGGGTAAGGGTTAGGGTTAGGGTTAGGGTTAGGGTTAGGGTTAAGGGACGGGGACGGTTTAGGGTACAGGTTAGTGTACGACAACGGTTTAGGGTGAGCGTACGTGTTAGGGTATGGGTTAGTGTTAGCGTACGGGTTAGGATTAGGAGACGGGTGAGGGTAAGGCTTCGGGTAAGGGTTCGGGTTAGGGTTAGGGTTAGCGTTAGGGTTAGGCGACGGGGACGGTTTAGGGTACAGGTTAGGGTACGACAACGGTTTAGGGTGTGCGTACGTGTTAAGGTACGGGTTATTGTTAGCGTACGGGATAGGATTAGGGGACGGGTGAGGGTAAGGCTTCGGGTAATGGTTAGGGTTAGGGTTAGGGTTAGGGTTAGGGTTAGGGGATGGGGACGGTTTAGGGTACAGGTTAGGGTACGACAACTGTTTAGGGTGAGCGTACGTGTTAGGGTACGGGTTAGTGTTAGCGTACGGGTTAGGATTAGGGGACGGGTGAGGGTAAGGCTTCGGGTAAGGGTTAGGGTTAGGGTTAGGGTTAGGGTTAGGGGACGGGGACCATTTAGCGTACAGGTTAGGGTACGACAACGGTTTAGGGTGAGCGTACGTGTTAGGGTATGGGTTAGTGTTAGCGTACGGGTTAGGATTAGGGGACGGGTGAGGGTAAGGCTTCGGGCAAGGGTTAGGGTTAGGGTTAGGGTTAGGGTTAGGGTTTGGGGACGGGGACGGTTTAGGGTACAGGTTAGTGTACGACAACGGTTTAGGGTGAGCGTACGTGTTAGGGTACTGTTTAGTGTTAGCGTACGGGTTAGGATTAGGGGACGGGTGAGGGTAAGGATTCGGGTAAGGGTTAGGGTTAGGGTTAGGGTTAGGGTTAGGGGACGGGGACAGGAACGGTTTAGGGTACAGGTTAGGGTACGACAACGGTTTAGGGTGAGCGTACGTGTTAAGGTATGGGTTAGTGTGAGCGTACGGGTTAGGATTAGGGGAGGGGTGAGGGTAAGGCTTCGGGTAAGGGTTAGGTTTAGGGTTAGGGTTAGGGTTAGGGTTAGGGGACGGGGATGGATTAGGGTACAGGTTAGGGTACGACAACGGTTTAAGGTGAGCGTACGTGTTAGGGTATGGATTAGTGTTATCGTACGGTTTAGGATTAGGGGAAGTGTGAGGGAATCCTTCGGGTAAGGGTTAGGGTTAGGGTTAGGGGACGGGAACGGTTTAGGGTACAGGTTAGTGTACGAAAACGGTTTAGGGTGAGCGTACGTGTTAGGGTACGGGTAAGTGTTGGCGTACGGGTTAGGATTAGGGGACGGGTGAGGGTAAGGCTTCGGGTAAGGTTTAGGGTTAGGGTTAGGCTTAGGGTTAGGGGACGGGGACGGGGACGGTTTACGGTACAGGATAGGGTACGACAACGGTTTAGGGTGAGCGTACGTGTTAGGGTACGGGTTATTGTTAGCGTACGGGTTAGGATTAGGGGACGGGTGAGGGTAAGGCTTCGGGTAAGTGTTAGTGTTAGGGTTAGGGTTAGGGTTAGGGCACGGGGACGGTTTAGGGTACAGGTTAGGGTACGACAACGGTTTAGGGTGAGCGTACGTGTTAGCGTACGGGTTAGTGTTAGCGTACGGGTTAGGATTAGGGGACACGTGAGGGTAAGGCTTCGGGTAAGGGTTAGGGTTAGTGTTAGGGTTAGGGTTAGGGTTAGGGGACGGGGATAGGGACGGTTTAGGGTACAGGTTAGGGTACGACAACGGTTTAGGGTGAGCGTACGTGTTAGGGTACGGGTTAGTGTTAGCGTACGGGTTAGGATTAGGGGATGGGTGAGTGTAAGGCTTCGGGTAAGGGTTAGGTTTAGGGTTAGGGTTAGGGTTAGGGTTAGTGGACGGGGACGGTTTAGGTTACAGGTTAGGGTACGACAACGGTTTAGGGTGAGCGTACGTGTTAGGGTACGTGTTAGTGTTAGCGTACGGATTAGGATTAGGGGACGGGTGAGGTTAAGGCTTCGGGTAAGGGTTAGGGTTACGGTTAGGGTTAGGGTTAGGGGACGGGGACGGTTTAGGGTACATGTTAGGGTACGACAACGGTTTAGAGTGAGCGTACGTGTTAGGGTACGGGTTAGTGTTAGCGTACGGTTTAGGATTAGGAGACGGTTGAGGGTAAGGCTTCGGGTAAGGGTTAGGGTTAGGGTTAGGGTTAGGGTTAGGGGACGGGGACGGTTTAGGGTACAAGTTAGGGTACGACAACGGTTTAGGGTGAACGTACGTGTTAGGGTACGGGTTAGTGTTAGCGTACGGGTTAGGATTGGGGACGGGTGAGGGTAAGGCTTCGGGTAAGGTTTAGGGTTAGGGTTAGGGTTAGGGTAAGGTTAGGGGACGGGGACGGTTTAGGGTACAGGTTAGGGTACGACAATGGTTTAAGGTGAGCGTATGTGTTAGGGTACGGGTTAGTGTTAGCGTACGGTTTAGGATTAGGGGACGGGTGAGCGTAAGGCTTCGGGTAAGGGTTAGGGTTAGGGTTAGGGTTAGGGGACGGGGACGGTTTAGGGTACAGGTTAGTGTACGACAACGGTTTAGGGTGAGCGTACGTGCTAGGGTACGGGTTAGTGTTGGCGTACGGGTTAGGATTAGGGGACGGGTGAGGGTAAGGCTTCGGCTAAGGGTTAGGGTTAGGGTTAGGGGACGGGGACGGGGACGGGAACGGTTTAGGGTACAGGTTAGGGTACTACAACGGTTTAGGTTGAGCTTACGTGTTAGGGTTCGTGTTAGTGTTAGCGTACGGGTTAGGATTAGGGGACGGGTGAGGATAAGGCTTCGGGTAAGTCTTAGGGTTAGGGTTAGGGTTAGGGTTAGAGTTAGGGAACGGGGACGGTTTAGGGTACAAGTTAGGGTACGACAACTGTTTAGGGTGAGCGTACGTGTTAGGGTACGGGTTAGTGTTAGCGTACGGGTTAGGATTAGGGGACGGGTGAGGGTAAGGCTTCGGGTAAGGGTTAGGGTTAGTGTTAGGGTTAGGGTTAGGGTTAGGGGACGGGGACGGTTTAGGGTACAGGTTAGCGTACGCCAACGGTTTAGTGTGAGCGTACGTGTTAGGGTACGTTTTAGTGTTAGCGTACGGGTTAGGATTAGGGGACGTGTGAGGGTAAGGCTTCGGGTAAGGGTTAGGGTTAGGGTTAGTTTTAGGGTAAGGGTTAGGGGACGGGGACGGTTTAGGGTACAGGTTAGGGTACGACAACCGTTTATGGTGAGCGTACGTGTTAAGGTATGGGTTAGTGTGAGCGTACGGGTTAGGATTAGGGGAGGGGTGAGGGTAAGGCTTCGGGTAAGGGTTAGGTTTAGGGTTAGGGTTAGGGTTAGGGTTAGGGGACGGGGACGGTTTAGGGTGCAGGTTAGGGTACGACAATGGTTTAGGGTGAGCGTACGTGTTAGGGTACGGGTTAGTGTTAGCGTACGGGTTAGGATTAGGGGACGGGTGAGGGTAAGGTTTCTGGTAAGGGTTAGGGTTAGGGTTAGGGTTAGGGTTAGGGGACGGGGACGGGGACGGTTTAGGGTACAGGTTAGGGTACGACAACGGTTAATGGTGAGTGTATGTGTTAGGGTACGGGTTAGTGTTAGCGTACGGGTTAGGAATAGGGGACGGGTGAGGGTAAGGCTTCGCGTAAGGGTTAGGGTTAGGGTTAGGGTTAGGGTTAGGGTTAGGGGACGGGGACGGATTACGGTACAGGTTAGGGTACGACAACGGTTTAGGGTGAGCGTACGTGTTAGGGTACGGGTTAGTGTTAGCGTACGGGTTAGGATAGGGGACGGGTGAGGGTAAGGCTTCGGGTAAGGTTTAGGGTTAGGGTTAGGGTTAGGGTAAGGTTAGGGGATGGGGACGGTTTAGGGTACAGGTTCGGGTACGACAATGGTTTAAGGTGAGCGTATGTGTTAGGGTACGGGTTAGTGTTAGCGTACGGTTTAGGATTAGGGGACGGGTGAGCGTAAGGCTTCGGGTAAGGGTTAGGGTTAGGGTTAGGGTTAGGGGACGGGGACGGTTTAGGGTACAGGTTAGTGTACGACAACGGTTTAGGGTGAGCGTACGTGCTAGGGTACGGGTTAGTGTTGGCGTACGGGTTAGGATTAGGGGACGGGTGAGGGTAAGGCTTCGGGTAAGGGTTAGGGTTAGGGGACGGGGACGGGGACGGGGACGGGAACGGTTTAGGGTACAGGTTAGGGTACTACAACGGTTTAGGGTGAGCTTACGTGTTAGGGTACGTGTTAGTGTTAGCGTACGGGTTAGGATTAGGGGACGGGTGAGGGTAAGGCTTCGGGTAAGGGTTAGGGTTAGTGTTAGGGTTAGGGTTAGGGTTAGGGGACGGGGACGGTTTAGGGTACAGGTTAGCGTACGCCAACGGTTTAGTGTGAGCGTACGTGTTAGGGTAAGGTTTAGTGTTAGCGTACGGGTTAGGATTAGGGGACGTGTGAGGGTAAGGCTTCGGGTAAGGGTTAGGGTTAGGGTTAGGTTTAGGGTAAGGGTTAGGGGACGTGGACGGTTTAGGGTACAGGTTAGGGTACGACAACGGTTTAGGGTGAGCATACGTGTTAGGGTACGGTTTAGTGTTACCGCACGGGTTAGGATTAGGGGACGGGTGAGGGTAAGGCTTCGGGTAAGGGTTAGGGTTAGGGTTAGGGTTAGGGTTAGGGGATGGGGACGGGGACGCTTTAGGGTACAGGTTAGGGTACGACAACGGTTTAGGGTGAGCGTACGTGTTAGGGTACGGGTTAGTGTTAGCGTACGGGTTAGGATTAGGGGACGGGTGAGGGTAAGTCTTCGGGTAAGGTTTAGGGTTAGGTTTAGGGTTAGGGTTAGGGGACGGGAACGGTTTAGGGTACAGGTTAGTGTACGAAAACGGTTTAGGGTGAGCGTACGTGTTAGTGTAGGGGTTAGTGTTGGCGTACGGTTTAGGATTAGGGGACGTGTGTGGGTAAGGCTTCGGGTAAGGTTTAGGGTTAGGGTTAGGCTTAGGGTTTGGGTTAGGGGACGGGGACGGGGACGGTTTAGGGTACAGGTTAGGGTACGACAACGGTTTAGGGTGAGCGTACGTGTTAGGGTACGGGTTAGTGTTAGCGTACGGGTTAGGATTAGGGGACGGCTGAGGGTAAGGCTTCGGGTAAGGGTTAGGGTTAGGGTTAGTGTTAGGGTTAGGGTTAGGGGACGGGGACGGTTTAGGGTACAGGTTAGTGTACGACAACGGTTTAGGGTGAGCGTATGTGTTAACGTACGGGTTAGTGTTAACGTACGGGTTAGGATTAGGGGACGCGTGAGGGTAAGGCTTCGGGTAAGGGTTAGGGTTAGTGTTAGGGTTAGGGTTAGGGTTAGGGGACGGGGACAGGGACGGTTTAGGGTACAGGTTAGGGTACGACAACGGTTTAGGTTGAGCGTACGTGTTAGGGTTAGGGTTAGTGTTAGCGTACGGGTTAGGATTAGGGGATGGGTGAGGGTAAGGCTTAGGGTAAGGGTTAGGTTTAGGGTTAGGGTTAGGGTTAGGGGACGGGGACGGGGACGGTTTAGGTTACAGGTTAGGGTATGACAACGGTTTAGAGTGAGCGTACGTGTTAGGGTACGGGGTAGTGTTAGCGTACGGTTTAGGATTAGGAGACGGGTGAGTGTAAGGCTTCGGGTAAGGGTTAGGGTTAGGGTTAGGGTTAGGGTTAGGGGACGGAGAGTGTTTAGGGTACAAGTTAGTGTACGACAACGGTTTAGGGTGAGCGTACGTGTTAGGGTACGGGTTAGTGTTAGCGTACGGGTTAGGATTAGGGGACGGGTGAGGGTAAGGCTTCGGGTAAGGGTTAGGGTTAGGGTTAGGTTTAGGGTAAGGGTTAGGGGACGGGGACGGTTTAGGGTACAGGTTAGGGTACGACAACGGTTTAGGGTGAGCGTACGTGTTAGGGTACGGGTTAGTGTTACCGCACGGGTTAGGATTAGGTGACGGGTGAGTGTAAGGCTTCGGGTAAGGGTTAGGGTTAGGGTTAGGGTTAGGGTTAGGGGATGGGGACGGGGACGCTTTAGGGTACAGGTTAGGGTACGACAACGGTTTAGGGTGAGCGTATGTGTTAGGGTACGGGTTAGTGTTAGCGTACGGGTTAGGATTAGGGGACGGGTGAGGGTAAGGCTTCGGGTAAGGGTTAGGGTTAGGTTTAGGGTTAGGGTTAGGGGACGGGAACGGTTTAGGGTACAGGTTAGTGTACGAAAACGGTTTAGGGTGAGCGTACGTGTTAGTGTAGGGGTTAGTGTTGGCGTACGGGTTAGGATTAGGGGACGTGTGTGGGTAAGGCTTCGGGTAAGGTTTAGGGTTAGGGTTAGGGTTAGGGTTAGGGTTAGGGGACGGGGACGGGGACGGTTTAGGGTACAGGTTAGCGTACGACAACGGTTTAGGGTGAGCGTACGTGTTAGGGTACGGGTTAGTGTTAGCGTACGGGTTAGGATTAGGGGACGGCTGAGGGTAAGGCTTCGGGTAAGGGTTAGGGTTAGGGTTAGGGTTAGGGTTAGGGTTAGGGGACGGGGACGGTTTAGGGTACAGGTTAGTGTACGACAACGGTTTAGGGTGAGCGTATGTGTTAACGTACGTGTTAGTGTTAACGTACGGGTTAGGATTAGGGGACGCGTGAGGGTAACGCTTCGGGTAAGTGTTAGGGTTAGTGTTAGGGTTAGGGTTAGGGTTAGGGGACGGGGACAGGGACGGTTTAGGGTACAGGTTAGGGTACGACAACGGTTTAGGGTGAGCGTACGTGTTAGGGTTAGGGTTAGGGTTAGGGTTAGGGTTAGGGGACGGGGACGGGGACGGTTTAGGTGACAGGTTAGGGTACGACAACGGTTTAGGGTGAACGTACGTGTTAGGATACGTGTTAGTGTTAGCGTACAGGTTAGGATTAGGGGACGGGTGAGGTTAAGGCTTCGGGTAAGGGTTAGGGTTAGGGTTAGGGTTAGGGTTAGGGGACGGGGCCGGTTTAGGTTACAGGTTAGGGTACGACAACGGTTTAGAGTGAGCGTACGTGTTAGGGTACGGGTTAGTGTTAGCGTACGGTTTAGGATTAGGAGACGGGTGAGGGTAAGGCTTCAGGTAAGGGTTAGGGTTAGGGTTAGGGGACGGAGAGGGTTCAGGGTACAAGTTAGGGTACGACAACGCTTTAGGGTGAGCGTAGGTGTTAGGGTACGGGTTAGTGTTAGCGTACGGGTTAGGATTAGGGGACGGGTGAGGGTAAGACTTCGGGTAAGGGTTAGGGTTAGGGTTAGGGATAGGGTTAGGGATAGGGGACGGGGACGGTTTAGGGTACAGGTTAGTGTACGACAACGGTTTAGGGTGAGCGTACGTGTTAGGGTACGTGTTAGTGTTAGCGTATGGGTTAGGATAAGGGGACGGGTGAGCATAAGGCTTCGGGTAAGGGTTAGGGTTAGGGTTAGGGTTAGGGTTAGGGTAAGGGACGGGGACGGTTTAGGGTACAGGTTAGGGTACGACAACGGTTTAGGGTGAGCGTACGTGTTAGGGTATGTGTTAGTTTTAGCGTACGGGTTAGGATTAGGGGACGGGTGAGGGTAAGGCTTCGGGTAAGGGTTAGGGTTAGGGTTAGGGTTATGTTTAGGGGACGGGGACGGTTTAGGGTACAGGTTAGGGTACGATAACGGTTTAGGGTAGCGTACGTTTTAGGGTACGGGTTAGTGTTAGCGTACGGGTTAGGATTAGGGGACGGGTGAGGGTAAGGCTTCGGGTAAGGGTTAGGGTTAGGGTTAGGGTTAGGGTTAAGGGACGGGGACGATTTAGGGTACAGGTTAGTGTACGACAATGGTTTAGGGTGAGCGTACGTGTTAGGGTACGGGTTAGTTTTAGCGTACGGGTTAGGATTAGGGGACGGGTGAGGGTAAGGCTTCGGGTAAGGGTTCGGGTTAGGGTTAGGGTTAGCGTTAGTGTTAGGCGACGGGGACGGTTTAGGGTACAGGTTAGGGTTAGGGTTAGGGTTAGGGTTAGGGGACGGGGACGGATTAGGGTACAGGTTAGGGTACGACAACGGTTTAGGGTGAGCGTACGTGTTAGGGTACGGATTAGTGTTAGCGTACGGTTTAGGATTAGGGGACGGGTGAGGGAAGCCTTCGGGTAAGGGTTAGGGTTAGGGTTAGGGGACGGGAACGGTTTAGGGTATAGGTTAGTGTACGAAAACGGTTTAGGGTGAGCGTACGTGTTAGGGTACGGGTTAGTGTTGGCGTACGGGTTAGGATTAGGGGACGGGTGAAAGTAAGCTTCGGGTAAGGTTTAGGGTTAGGGTTAGGCTTAGGGTTAGGGTTAGGGGACGGGGACGGGGACGGTTTAGGGTACAGGTTAGGGTACAACAACGGTTTAGGGTGAGCGTACGTGTTAGGGTACGGGTTAGTGTTAGCATACGGGTTAGGATTAGGGGACGGGTGAGGGTAAGGCTTCGGGTAAGTGTTAGGGTTAGGGTTAGGGTTAGGGTTAGGGCACGGGGACGGTTTAGGGTACAGGTTAGGGTACGACAACGGTTTAGACTGAGCGTACGTGTTAGGGTATGGGTTAGTGTTAGCGTACGGTTTAGGATTAGGAGACGGGTGAGGGTAAGGCTTCGGGTAAGGGTTAGGGTTAGGGTTAGGGTTAGGGTTAGGGGACGGGGACGGTTTAGGGTACAAGTTAGGGTACGACAACGGTTTAGGGTGAGCGTACGTGTTAGGGTACGGGTTAGTGTTAGCGTACGGGTTAGGATTGGGGACGGGTGAGGTTAAGGCTTCGGGTAAGGTTTAGGGTTAGGGTTAGGGTTAGGGTAAGGTTAGGGGACGGGGACGGTTTAGGGTACAGGTTAGGGTACGACAATGGTTTAAGGTGAGCGTATGTGTTAGGGTATGGGTTAGTGTTAGCGTACGGTTTAGGATTAGGGGACGGGTGAGCGTAAGGCTTCGGGTAAGGGTTAGGGTTAGGGTTAGTGTTAGGGGACGGGGACGGTTTAGGGTACAGGTTAGTGTACGACAACGGTTTAGGGTGAGCGTACGTGCTAGGGTACGGGTTAGTGTTGGCGTACGGGTTGGGATTAGGGGACGGGTGAGGGTAAGGCTTCGGGTAAGGGTTAGGGTTAGGGTTAGGGGACGGGGACGGGGACGGGAACGGTTTAGGGTACAGGTTAGGGTACTACAACGGTTTAGGGTGAGCTTACGTGTTAGGGAACGTGTTAGTGTTAGCGTACGGGTTAGGATTAGGGGACGGGTGAGGGTAAGGCTTCGGGTAAGGCTTAGGGTTAGGGTTAGGGTTAGGGTTAGAGTTAGGGGACGGGGACGGTTTAGGGTACAGGTTAGGGTACGCCAACGGTTTAGGGTGAGCGTACGTGTTAGGGTACGGGTTTGTGTTAGCGTACGGTTTAAGATTAGGGGACGGTTGAGGGTAAAGCTTCGGGTAAGGGTTAGCGTTAGGGTTAGGGTTAGGGTTAGGGGATGGGGACGGGGACGCTTTAGGGTACAGGATAGGGTACGACAACGGTTTAGGGTGAGCGTACGTGTTAGGGTACGGGTTAGTGTTAGCGTACGGGTTAGTATTAGGGGACGGTTGAGGGTAAGGCTTCGGGTAAGGGTTAGGGTTAGGGTTAGGGTTAGGGTTAGGGTTAGGGGACGGGGACGGTTTAGGGTACAGGTTAGGGTACGACAACGGTTTAGGGTGAGTGTACGTGTTAGGGTACGGGTTAGTGTTAGCGTACGGGTTAGGATTAGGGTACGGCTGAGGGTAAGGCTTCGGGTAAGGGTTAGGGTTAGGGCTGGGGTTAGGGTTAGGGTTAGGGTTAGGGGACGGGGACGGTTTAGGGTGCAGGTTAGGGTACGACAATGGTTTAGGGTGAGCGTACGTGTTAGGGTACGGGTTAGTGTTAGCGTACGGGTTAGGATTAGGTTACGGCTGAGGGTAAGGCTTCGGGTAAGGGTAAGGATTAGGGTTAGGGTTAGGGTTTGGGGACGGGGACGGTTTAGGGTACAGGTTAGGGTACGACAACGGTTTAGGGTGAGCGTACGTGTTAGGGTACGGGTTAGTGTTAGCGTACGGTTTAGGATTAGGGGACGGGTGAGGTTAAGGCTTCGGGTAAGGGTTAGGGTTAGGGTTAGTGTTAGGGTTAGGGGACGGGGACGGTTTAGGGTACAGGTTAGGGTACGACAACGGTTTAGGGTGAGCGTACGTGTTAGGGTACGGGTTAGTGTTAGCGTACGGGTTAGGATTAGGGGACGGGTGAGGGTAAGGCTTCGGGTAAGGGTTAGGGTTAGGGTTAGGGTTAGGGTTAGGGGACGGGGACGGGGACGGGGAAGGTTTAGGGTACAGGTTAGGGTACGACAAAGGTTTAGGGTGAGCGTACGTGTTAGGGTACGGGTTAATGTTAGCGTACGGGTTAGGATTAGGGTACGGGTGAGGGTAAGGCTTCGGGTAAGGGTAAGGGTTAGGGTTAGGTTTAGGGTTAGGTTTAGGGGACGGGGACGGTTTAGGGTACAGGTTAGGGTACGACAACGGTTTAGGGTGAGCGTACGTGTTAGGGTACGGGTTAGTGTTAGCGTACGGGTTAGGATAAGGGGACGGGTGAGGGTAAGGCTTCGGTAAAGGGTTAGGGTTAGGGTTAGGGTTAGGGGACAAGGGCGGTTTAGGGTACAGGTTAGCGTACGACAACGTTTTAGGGTGAGCGTACGTGTTAGGGTACGGGTTAGTGTTAGCGTACGGGTTAGGATTATGTGACGGGTCAGGGTAAGGCTTCGTGTAAGGGTTAGGGTTAGGGTTAGGGTTAGGGTTAGGGGACGGGGACGGTTTAGGGTATAGGTTAGGGTACGACAACGGTTTAGGGTGAGCGTACGTGTTAGGGTACGGGTTAGCGTTAGCGTACGGGTTAGGATTAGGGGACGGGTGAGGGTAAGGCTTCGGGTAAGGGTTAGGGTTAGGGTTAGGGTTAGGGTTAGGGTTAGAGGACGGGGACGGTTTAGGGTACAGGTTAGGGTACGACAACGTTTTAGGGTTAGCGTAGGTGTTAGGGTACGGGTTAGTGTTAGCGTACGGGTTAGGATTAGGGGACGGGTGAGGGTAGGGCTTCGGTTAAGGTTTAGGGTTAGGGTTAGGGTTAGGGTTAGGGGACGGGGACGGTTTAGGGTACAGGTTAGGGTACGACAACTGTTTAGGGTGAGCGTACGTGTTAGGGTACGGGTTAGTGTTAGCGTACGGGTTAGGATTAGGGGACGGGTGAGGGTAAGGCTTCGGGTAAGGGTTAGGGTTAGGGTTAGGGTTAGGGTTAGGGGACGGGGACCGTTTAGCGTACAGGTTAGGGTACGACAACGGTTTAGGGTGAGCGTACGTGTTAGGGTACGGGTTAGTGTTAGCGTACGGGTTAGGATTAGGGGACGGGTGAGGGTAAGGCTTCGGGTAAGGGTTAGGGTTAGGGTTAGGGTTAGGGTTAGGGTTTGGGGACGGGGACGGTTTAGGGTACAGGTTAGGGTACGACAACGGTTTAGGGTGAGCGTACATGTTAGGGTATATGTTAGTGTTAGCGTACGGGTTAGGATTAGGGGACGGGTGAGGGTAAGGCTTCGGGTAAGGGTTAGGGTTAGGGTTAGTGTTATGGGACGGGGACGGGGATGGTTTCGGGTACAGGTTAGGGTACGACAACGGTTTAGGGTGAGGGTACGTGTTAAGGTATGGGTTAGTGTGAGCGTACGGGTTAGGATTAGGGGACGGGTGAGGGTAAGGCTTCGGGTAAGGGTTAGGGTTAGGGTTAGGGTTAGGGTTAGGGTTAGGGCACGGGGACAGTTTAGGGTACAGGTTAGGGTACGACAACGGTTTAGGGTGAGCGTACGTGTTACGGTACGGGTTAGTGTTAGCGTACGGTTTAGGATTAGGGGACGGGTGAGGGTAAGGCTTCGGGTAAGGGTTAGGGTTAGGGTTAGGGGACGGGAACGGTTTAGGGTACAGGTTAGTGTACGAAAACGGTTTAGGGTGAGCGTACGTGTTAGGGTACGGGTAAGTGTTGGCGTACGGGTTAGGATTAGGGGACGGGTGAGGGTAAGGCTTCGGGTAAGGTTTAGGGTTAGGGTTAGGCTTAGGGTTAGGGGACGGGGACGGGGACGGTTTACGGTACAGGATAGGGTACGACAACGGTTTAGGGTGAGCGTACGTGTTAGGGTACGGGTTATTGTTAGCGTACGGGTTAGGATTAGGGGACGGGTGAGGGTAAGGCTTCGGGTAAGTGTTAGTGTTAGGGTTAGGGTTAGGGTTAGGGCACGGGGACGGTTTAGGGTACAGGTTAGGGTACGACAACGGTTTAGGGTGAGCGTACGTGTTAGCGTACGGGTTAGTGTTAGCGTACGGGTTAGGATTAGGGGACACGTGAGGGTAAGGCTTCGGGTAAGGGTTAGGGTTAGTGTTAGGGTTAGGGTTAGGGTTAGGGGACGGGGATAGGGACGGTTTAGGGTACAGGTTAGGGTACGACAACGGTTTAGGGTGAGCGTACGTGTTAGGGTACGGGTTAGTGTTAGCGTACGGGTTAGGATTAGGGGATGGGTGAGTGTAAGGCTTCGGGTAAGGGTTAGGTTTAGGGTTAGGGTTAGGGTTAGGGTTAGTGGACGGGGACGGTTTAGGTTACAGGTTAGGGTACGACAACGGTTTAGGGTGAGCGTACGTGTTAGGGTACGTGTTAGTGTTAGCGTACGGATTAGGATTAGGGGACGGGTGAGGTTAAGGCTTCGGGTAAGGGTTAGGGTTACGGTTAGGGTTAGGGTTAGGGGACGGGGACGGTTTAGGGTACATGTTAGGGTACGACAACGGTTTAGAGTGAGCGTACGTGTTAGGGTACGGGTTAGTGTTAGCGTACGGTTTAGGATTAGGAGACGGTTGAGGGTAAGGCTTCGGGTAAGGGTTAGGGTTAGGGTTAGGGTTAGGGTTAGGGGACGGGGACGGTTTAGGGTACAAGTTAGGGTACGACAACGGTTTAGGGTGAGCGTACGTGTTAGGGTACGGGTTAGTGTTAGCGTACGGGTTAGGATTGGGGACGGGTGAGGGTAAGGCTTCGGGTAAGGTTTAGGGTTAGGGTTAGGGTTAGGGTAAGGTTAGGGGACGGGGACGGTTTAGGGTACAGGTTAGGGTACGACAATGGTTTAAGGTGAGCGTATGTGTTAGGGTACGGGTTAGTGTTAGCGTACGGTTTAGGATTAGGGGACGGGTGAGCGTAAGGCTTCGGGTAAGGGTTAGGGTTAGGGTTAGGGGACGGGGACGGGGACGGTTTAGGGTACAGGTTAGTGTACGACAACGGTTTAGGGTGAGCGTACGTGCTAGGGTACGGGTTAGTGTTGGCGTACGGGTTAGGATTAGGGGACGGGTGAGGGTAAGGCTTCGGCTAAGGGTTAGGGTTAGGGTTAGGGGACGGGGACGGGGACGGGAACGGTTTAGGGTACAGGTTAGGGTACTACAACGGTTTAGGTTGAGCTTACGTGTTAGGGTTCGTGTTAGTGTTAGCGTACGGGTTAGGATTAGGGGACGGGTGAGGATAAGGCTTCGGGTAAGTCTTAGGGTTAGGGTTAGGGTTAGGGTTAGAGTTAGGGGACGGGGACGGTTTAGGGTACAAGTTAGGGTACGACAACTGTTTAGGGTGAGCGTACGTGTTAGGGTACGGGTTAGTGTTAGCGTACGGGTTAGGATTAGGGGACGGGTGAGGGTAAGGCTTCGGGTAAGGGTTAGGGTTAGTGTTAGGGTTAGGGTTAGGGTTAGGGGACGGGGACGGTTTAGGGTACAGGTTAGCGTACGCCAACGGTTTAGTGTGAGCGTACGTGTTAGGGTACGTTTTAGTGTTAGCGTACGGGTTAGGATTAGGGGACGTGTGAGGGTAAGGCTTCGGGTAAGGGTTAGGGTTAGGGTTAGTTTTAGGGTAAGGGTTAGGGGACGGGGACGGTTTAGGGTACAGGTTAGGGTACGACAACCGTTTATGGTGAGCGTACGTGTTAAGGTATGGGTTAGTGTGAGCGTACGGGTTAGGATTAGGGGAGGGGTGAGGGTAAGGCTTCGGGTAAGGGTTAGGTTTAGGGTTAGGGTTAGGGTTAGGGTTAGGGGACGGGGACGGTTTAGGGTGCAGGTTAGGGTACGACAATGGTTTAGGGTGAGCGTACGTGTTAGGGTACGGGTTAGTGTTAGCGTACGGGTTAGGATTAGGGGACGGGTGAGGGTAAGGTTTCTGGTAAGGGTTAGGGTTAGGGTTAGGGTTAGGGTTAGGGGACGGGGACGGGGACGGTTTAGGGTACAGGTTAGGGTACGACAACGGTTAATGGTGAGTGTATGTGTTAGGGTACGGGTTAGTGTTAGCGTACGGGTTAGGAATAGGGGACGGGTGAGGGTAAGGCTTCGCGTAAGGGTTAGGGTTAGGGTTAGGGTTAGGGTTAGGGTTAGGGGACGGGGACGGATTACGGTACAGGTTAGGGTACGACAACGGTTTAGGGTGAGCGTACGTGTTAGGGTACGGATTAGTGTTAGCGTACGGTTTAGGATTAGGGGAAGGGTGAGGGAAGCCTTCGGGTAAGGGTTAGGGTTAGGGTTAGGGGACGGGAACGGTTTAGGGTACAGGTTAGTGTACGAAAACGGTTTAGGGTGAGCGTACGTGTTAGGGTACGGGTAAGTGTTGGCGTACGGGTTAGGATTAGGGGACGGGTGAGGGTAAGGCTTCGGGTAAGGTTTAGGGTTAGGGTTAGGCTTAGGGTTAGGGGACGGGGACGGGGACGGTTTAGGGTACAGGATAGGGTACGACAACGGTATAGGGTGAGCGTACGTGTTAGGGTACGGGTTATTGTTAGCGTACGGGTTAGGATTAGGGGACGGGTGAGGGTAAGGCTTCGGGTAAGTGTTAGGGTTAGGGTTAGGGTTAGGGTTAGGGCAACGGGACGGTTTAGGGTACAGGTTAGGGTACGACAACTGTTTAGGGTGAGAGTACGTGTTAGCGTACGGGTTAGTGTTAGCGTACGGGTTAGGATTAGGGGACACGTGAGGGTAAGGCTTCGGGTAAGGGTTAGGGTTAGTGTTAGGGTTAGGGTTAGGGTTAGGGGACGGGGATAGGGACGGTTTAGGGTACAGGTTAGGGTACGACAACGGTTTAGGGTGAGCGTACGTGTTAGGGTACGGGTTAGTGTTAGCGTACGGGTTAGGATTAGGGGATGGGTGAGGGTAAGGCTTCGGGTAAAGGTTAGGTTTAGGGTTAGGGTTAGGGTTAGGGTTAGTGGACGGGGACGGTTTAGGTTACAGGTTAGGGTACGACAACGATTTAGGGTGAGCGTACGTGTTAGGGTACGTGTTAGTGTTAGCGTACGGATTAGGATTAGGGGACGGGTGAGGTTAAGGCTTCGGGTAAGGGTTAGGGTTAGGGTTAGGGTTAGGGTTAGGGGACGGGGACGGTTTAGGGTACAAGTTAGGGTACGACAACGGTTTAGGGTGAGCGTACGTGTTAGGGTACGGGTTAGTGTTAGCGTACGGGTTAGGATAGGGGACGGGTGAGGGTAAGGCTTCGGGTAAGGTTTAGGGTTAGGGTTAGGGTTAGGGTAAGGTTAGGGGATGGGGACGGTTTAGGGTACAGGTTAGGGTACGACAATGGTTTAAGGTGAGCGTATGTGTTAGGGTACGGGTTAGTGTTAGCGTACGGTTTAGGATTAGGGGACGGGTGAGCGTAAGGCTTCGGGTAAGGGTTAGGGTTAGGGTTAGGGTTAGGGGACGGGGACGGTTTAGGGTACAGGTTAGTGTACGACAACGGTTTAGGGTGAGCGTACGTGCTAGGGTACGGGTTAGTGTTGGCGTACGGGTTAGGATTAGGGGACGGGTGAGGGTAAGGCTTCGGGTAAGGGTTAGGGTTAGGGGACGGGGACGGGGACGGGGACGGGAACGGTTTAGGGTACAGGTTAGGGTACTACAACGGTTTAGGGTGAGCTTACGTGTTAGGGTACGTGTTAGTGTTAGCGTACGGGTTAGGATTAGGGGACGGGTGAGGGTAAGGCTTCGGGTAAGGGTTAGGGTTAGGGTTAGGGTTAGGGTTAGGGTTTGGGGACGGGGACGGTTTAGGGTACAGGTTAGGGTACGACAACGGTTTAGGGTGAGCGTACATGTTAGGGTATATGTTAGTGTTAGCGTACGGGTTAGGATTAGGGGACGGGTGAGGGTAAGGCTTCGGGTAAGGGTTAGGGTTAGGGTTAGTGTTATGGGACGGGGACGGGGACGGTTTCGGGTACAGGTTAGGGTACGACAACGGTTTAGGGTGAGGGTACGTGTTAAGGTATGGGTTAGTGTGAGCGTACGGGTTAGGATTAGGGGACGGGTGAGGGTAAGGCTTCGGGTAAGGGTTAGGGTTAGGGTTAGGGTTAGGGTTAGGGTTAGGGCACGGGGACAGTTTAGGGTACACGTTAGGGTACGACAACGGTTTAGGGTGAGCGTACGTGTTACGGTACGGGTTAGTGTTAGCGTACGGTTTAGGATTAGGGGACGGGTGAGGGTAAGGCTTCGGGTAAGGGTTAGGGTTAGGGTTAGGGGACGGGAACGGTTTAGGGTACAGGTTAGTGTACGAAAACGGTTTAGGGTGAGCGTACGTGTTAGGGTACGGGTAAGTGTTGGCGTACGGGTTAGGATTAGGGGACGGGTGAGGGTAAGGCTTCGGGTAAGGTTTAGGGTTAGGGTTAGGCTTAGGGTTAGGGGACGGGGACGGGGACGGTTTACGGTACAGGATAGGGTACGACAACGGTTTAGGGTGAGCGTACGTGTTAGGGTACGGGTTATTGTTAGCGTACGGGTTAGGATTAGGGGACGGGTGAGGGTAAGGCTTCGGGTAAGTGTTAGTGTTAGGGTTAGGGTTAGGGTTAGGGCACGGGGACGGTTTAGGGTACAGGTTAGGGTACGACAACGGTTTAGGGTGAGCGTACGTGTTAGCGTACGGGTTAGTGTTAGCGTACGGGTTAGGATTAGGGGACACGTGAGGGTAAGGCTTCGGGTAAGGGTTAGGGTTAGTGTTAGGGTTAGGGTTAGGGTTAGGGGACGGGGATAGGGACGGTTTAGGGTACAGGTTAGGGTACGACAACGGTTTAGGGTGAGCGTACGTGTTAGGGTACGGGTTAGTGTTAGCGTACGGGTTAGGATTAGGGGATGGGTGAGTGTAAGGCTTCGGGTAAGGGTTAGGTTTAGGGTTAGGGTTAGGGTTAGGGTTAGTGGACGGGGACGGTTTAGGTTACAGGTTAGGGTACGACAACGGTTTAGGGTGAGCGTACGTGTTAGGGTACGTGTTAGTGTTAGCGTACGGATTAGGATTAGGGGACGGGTGAGGTTAAGGCTTCGGGTAAGGGTTAGGGTTACGGTTAGGGTTAGGGTTAGGGGACGGGGACGGTTTAGGGTACATGTTAGGGTACGACAACGGTTTAGAGTGAGCGTACGTGTTAGGGTACGGGTTAGTGTTAGCGTACGGTTTAGGATTAGGAGACGGTTGAGGGTAAGGCTTCGGGTAAGGGTTAGGGTTAGGGTTAGGGTTAGGGTTAGGGGACGGGGACGGTTTAGGGTACAAGTTAGGGTACGACAACGGTTTAGGGTGAGCGTACGTGTTAGGGTACGGGTTAGTGTTAGCGTACGGGTTAGGATTGGGGACGGGTGAGGGTAAGGCTTCGGGTAAGGTTTAGGGTTAGGGTTAGGGTTAGGGTAAGGTTAGGGGACGGGGACGGTTTAGGGTACAGGTTAGGGTACGACAATGGTTTAAGGTGAGCGTATGTGTTAGGGTACGGGTTAGTGTTAGCGTACGGTTTAGGATTAGGGGACGGGTGAGCGTAAGGCTTCGGGTAAGGGTTAGGGTTAGGGTTAGGGTTAGGGGACGGGGACGGTTTAGGGTACAGGTTAGTGTACGACAACGGTTTAGGGTGAGCGTACGTGCTAGGGTACGGGTTAGTGTTGGCGTACGGGTTAGGATTAGGGGACGGGTGAGGGTAAGGCTTCGGCTAAGGGTTAGGGTTAGGGTTAGGGGACGGGGACGGGGACGGGAACGGTTTAGGGTACAGGTTAGGGTACGACAACGGTTTAGGTTGAGCTTACGTGTTAGGGTTCGTGTTAGTGTTAGCGTACGGGTTAGGATTAGGGGACGGGTGAGGATAAGGCTTCGGGTAAGTCTTAGGGTTAGGGTTAGGGTTAGGGTTAGAGTTAGGGAACGGGGACGGTTTAGGGTACAAGTTAGGGTACGACAACTGTTTAGGGTGAGCGTACGTGTTAGGGTACGGGTTAGTGTTAGCGTACGGGTTAGGATTAGGGGACGGGTGAGGGTAAGGCTTCGGGTAAGGGTTAGGGTTAGTGTTAGGGTTAGGGTTAGGGTTAGGGGACGGGGACGGTTTAGGGTACAGGTTAGCGTACGCCAACGGTTTAGTGTGAGCGTACGTGTTAGGGTACGTTTTAGTGTTAGCGTACGGGTTAGGATTAGGGGACGTGTGAGGGTAAGGCTTCGGGTAAGGGTTAGGGTTAGGGTTAGTTTTAGGGTAAGGGTTAGGGTACGGGGACGGTTTAGGGTACAGGTTAGGGTACGACAACCGTTTATGGTGAGCGTACGTGTTAAGGTATGGGTTAGTGTGAGCGTACGGGTTAGGATTAGGGGAGGGGTGAGGGTAAGGCTTCGGGTAAGGGTTAGGTTTAGGGTTAGGGTTAGGGTTAGGGTTAGGGGACGGGGACGGTTTAGGGTGCAGGTTAGGGTACGACAATGGTTTAGGGTGAGCGTACGTGTTAGGGTACGGGTTAGTGTTAGCGTACGGGTTAGGATTAGGGGACGGGTGAGGGTAAGGTTTCTGGTAAGGGTTAGGGTTAGGGTTAGGGTTAGGGTTAGGGGACGGGGACGGGGACGGTTTAGGGTACAGGTTAGGGTACGACAACGGTTAATGGTGAGTGTATGTGTTAGGGTACGGGTTAGTGTTAGCGTACGGGTTAGGAATAGGGGACGGGTGAGGGTAAGGCTTCGCGTAAGGGTTAGGGTTAGGGTTAGGGTTAGGGTTAGGGTTAGGGGACGGGGACGGATTACGGTACAGGTTAGGGTACGACAACGGTTTAGGGTGAGCGTACGTGTTAGGGTACGGATTAGTGTTAGCGTACGGTTTAGGATTAGGGGAAGGGTGAGGGAAGCCTTCGGGTAAGGGTTAGGGTTAGGGTTAGGGAACGGGAACGGTTTAGGGTACAGGTTAGTGTACGAAAACGGTTTAGGGTGAGCGTACGTGTTAGGGTACGGGTAAGTGTTGGCGTACGGGTTAGGATTAGGGGACGGGTGAGGGTAAGGCTTCGGGTAAGGTTTAGGGTTAGGGTTAGGCTTAGGGTTAGGGGACGGGGACGGGGACGGTTTAGGGTACAGGATAGGGTACGACAACGGTATAGGGTGAGCGTACGTGTTAGGGTACGGGTTATTGTTAGCGTACGGGTTAGGATTAGGGGACGGGTGAGGGTAAGGCTTCGGGTAAGTGTTAGGGTTAGGGTTAGGGTTAGGGTTAGGGCAACGGGACGGTTTAGGGTACAGGTTAGGGTACGACAACTGTTTAGGGTGAGAGTACGTGTTAGCGTACGGGTTAGTGTTAGCGTACGGGTTAGGATTAGGGGACACGTGAGGGTAAGGCTTCGGGTAAGGGTTAGGGTTAGTGTTAGGGTTAGGGTTAGGGTTAGGGGACGGGGATAGGGACGGTTTAGGGTACAGGTTAGGGTACGACAACGGTTTAGGGTGAGCGTACGTGTTAGGGTACGGGTTAGTGTTAGCGTACGGGTTAGGATTAGGGGATGGGTGAGGGTAAGGCTTCGGGTAAAGGTTAGGTTTAGGGTTAGGGTTAGGGTTAGGGTTAGTGGACGGGGACGGTTTAGGTTACAGGTTAGGGTACGACAACGATTTAGGGTGAGCGTACGTGTTAGGGTACGTGTTAGTGTTAGCGTACGGATTAGGATTAGGGGACGGGTGAGGTTAAGGCTTCGGGTAAGGGTTAGGGTTAGGGTTAGGGTTAGGGTTAGGGGACGGGGACGGTTTAGGGTACAAGTTAGGGTACGACAACGGTTTAGGGTGAGCGTACGTGTTAGGGTACGGGTTAGTGTTAGCGTACGGGTTAGGATAGGGGACGGGTGAGGGTAAGGCTTCGGGTAAGGTTTAGGGTTAGGGTTAGGGTTAGTGTAAGGTTAGGGGATGGGGACGGTTTAGGGTACAGGTTAGGGTACGACAATGGTTTAAGGTGAGCGTATGTGTTAGGGTACGGGTTAGTGTTAGCGTACGGTTTAGGATTAGGGGACGGGTGAGCGTAAGGCTTCGGGTAAGGGTTAGGGTTAGGGTTAGGGTTAGGGGACGGGGACGGTTTAGGGTACAGGTTAGTGTACGACAACGGTTTAGGGTGAGCGCACGTGCTAGGGTACGGGTTAGTGTTGGCGTACGGGTTAGGATTAGGGGACGGGTGAGGGTAAGGCTTCGGGTAAGGGTTAGGGTTAGGGGACGGGGACGGGGACGGGGACGGGAACGGTTTAGGGTACAGGTTAGGGTACTACAACGGTTTAGGGTGAGCTTACGTGTTAGGGTACGTGTTAGTGTTAGCGTACGGGTTAGGATTAGGGGACGGGTGAGGGTAAGGCTTCGGGTAAGGGTTAGGGTTAGTGTTAGGGTTAGGGTTAGGGTTAGGGGACGGGGACGGTTTAGGGTACAGGTTAGCGTACGCCAACGGTTTAGTGTGAGCGTACGTGTTAGGGTAAGTTTTAGTGTTAGCGTACGGGTTAGGATTAGGGGACGTGTGAGGGTAAGGCTTCGGGTAAGGGTTAGGGTTAGGGTTAGGTTTAGGGTAAGGGTTAGGGGACGTGGACGGTTTAGGGTACAGGTTAGGGTACGACAACGGTTTAGGGTGAGCATACGTGTTAGGGTACGGGTTAGTGTTACCGCACGGGTTAGGATTAGGGGACGGGTGAGGGTAAGGCTTCGGGTAAGGGTTAGGGTTAGGGTTAGGGTTAGGGTTAGGGGATGGGGACGGGGACGCTTTAGGGTACAGGTTAGGGTACGACAACGGTTTAGGGTGAGCGTACGTGTTAGGGTACGGGTTAGTGTTAGCGTACGGGTTAGGATTAGGGGACGGGTGAGGGTAAGTCTTCGGGTAAGGTTTAGGGTTAGGTTTAGGGTTAGGGTTAGGGGACGGGAACGGTTTAGGGTACAGGTTAGTGTACGAAAACGGTTTAGGGTGAGCGTACGTGTTAGTGTAGGGGTTAGTGTTGGCGTACGGTTTAGGATTAGGGGACGTGTGTGGGTAAGGCTTCGGGTAAGGTTTAGGGTTAGGGTTAGGCTTAGGGTTTGGGTTAGGGGACGGGGACGGGGACGGTTTAGGGTACAGGTTAGGGTACGACAACGGTTTAGGGTGAGCGTACGTGTTAGGGTACGGGTTAGTGTTAGCGTACGGGTTAGGATTAGGGGACGGCTGAGGGTAAGGCTTCGGGTAAGGGTTAGGGTTAGGGTTAGTGTTAGGGTTAGGGTTAGGGGACGGGGACGGTTTAGGGTACAGGTTAGTGTACGACAACGGTTTAGGGTGAGCGTATGTGTTAACGTACGGGTTAGTGTTAACGTACGGGTTAGGATTAGGGGACGCGTGAGGGTAAGGCTTCGGGTAAGTGTTAGGGTTAGTGTTAGGGTTAGGGTTAGGGTTAGGGGACGGGGACAGGGACGGTTTAGGGTACAGGTTAGGGTACGACAACGGTTTAGGGTGAGCGTACGTGTTAGGGTTAGGGTTAGTGTTAGCGTACGGGTTAGGATTAGGGGATGGGTGAGGGTAAGGCTTAGGGTAAGGGTTAGGTTTAGGGTTAGGGTTAGGGTTAGGGGGCGGGGACGGGGACGGTTTAGGTTACAGGTTAGGGTATGACAACGGTTTAGAGTGAGCGTACGTGTTAGGGTACGGGGTAGTGTTAGCGTACGGTTTAGGATTAGGAGACGGGTGAGTGTAAGGCTTCGGGTAAGGGTTAGGGTTAGGGTTAGGGTTAGGGTTAGGGGACGGAGAGTGTTTAGGGTACAAGTTAGTGTACGACAACGGTTTAGGGTGAGCGTACGTGTTAGGGTACGGGTTAGTGTTAGCGTACGGGTTAGGATTAGGGGACGGGTGAGGGTAAGGCTTCGGGTAAGGGTTAGGGTTAGGGTTAGGTTTAGGGTAAGGGTTAGGGGACGGGGACGGTTTAGGGTACAGGTTAGGGTACGACAACGGTTTAGGGTGAGCGTACGTGTTAGGGTACGGGTTAGTGTTACCGCACGGGTTAGGATTAGGTGACGGGTGAGTGTATGGCTTCGGGTAAGGGTTAGGGTTAGGGTTAGGGTTAGGGTTAGGGGATGGGGACGGGGACGCTTTAGGGTACAGGTTAGGGTACGACAACGGTTTAGGGTGAGCGTATGTGTTAGGGTACGGGTTAGTGTTAGCGTACGGGTTAGGATTAGGGGACGGGTGAGGGTAAGGCTTCGGGTAAGGGTTAGGGTTAGGTTTAGGGTTAGGGTTAGGGGACGGGAACGGTTTAGGGTACAGGTTAGTGTACGAAAACGGTTTAGGGTGAGCGTACGTGTTAGTGTAGGGGTTAGTGTTGGCGTACGGGTTAGGATTAGGGGACGTGTGTGGGTAAGGCTTCGGGTAAGGTTTAGGGTTAGGGTTAGGGTTAGGGTTAGGGTTAGGGGACGGGGACGGGGACGGTTTAGGGTACAGGTTAGCGTACGACAACGGTTTAGGGTGAGCGTACGTGTTAGGGTACGGGTTAGTGTTAGCGTACGGGTTAGGATTAGGGGACGGCTGAGGGTAAGGCTTCGGGTAAGGGTTAGGGTTAGGGTTAGGGTTAGGGTTAGGGTTAGGGGACGGGGACGGTTTAGGGTACAGGTTAGTGTACGACAACGGTTTAGGGTGAGCGTATGTGTTAACGTACGTGTTAGTGTTAACGTACGGGTTAGGATTAGGGGACGCGTGAGGGTAACGCTTCGGGTAAGTGTTAGGGTTAGTGTTAGGGTTAGGGTTAGGGTTAGGGGACGGGGACAGGGACGGTTTAGGGTACAGGTTAGGGTACGACAACGGTTTAGGGTGAGCGTACGTGTTAGGGTTAGGGTTAGGGTTAGGGTTAGGGTTAGGGGACGGGGACGGGGACGGTTTAGGTGACAGGTTAGGGTACGACAACGGTTTAGGGTGAACGTACGTGTTAGGATACGTGTTAGTGTTAGCGTACAGGTTAGGATTAGGGGACGGGTGAGGTTAAGGCTTCGGGTAAGGGTTAGGGTTAGGGTTAGGGTTAGGGTTAGGGGACGGGGCCGGTTTAGGTTACAGGTTAGGGTACGACAACGGTTTAGAGTGAGCGTACGTGTTAGGGTACGGGTTAGTGTTAGCGTACGGTTTAGGATTAGGAGACGGGTGAGGGTAAGGCTTCAGGTAAGGGTTAGGGTTAGGGTTAGGGGACGGAGAGGGTTCAGGGTACAAGTTAGGGTACGACAACGCTTTAGGGTGAGCGTAGGTGTTAGGGTACGGGTTAGTGTTAGCGTACGGGTTAGGATTAGGGGACGGGTGAGGGTAAGACTTCGGGTAAGGGTTAGGGTTAGGGTTAGGGATAGGGTTAGGGATAGGGGACGGGGACGGTTTAGGGTACAGGTTAGTGTACGACAACGGTTTAGGGTGAGCGTACGTGTTAGGGTACGTGTTAGTGTTAGCGTATGGGTTAGGATAAGGGGACGGGTGAGCATAAGGCTTCGGGTAAGGGTTAGGGTTAGGGTTAGGGTTAGGGTTAGGGTAAGGGACGGGGACGGTTTAGGGTACAGGTTAGGGTACGACAACGGTTTAGGGTGAGCGTACGTGTTAGGGTATGTGTTAGTTTTAGCGTACGGGTTAGGATTAGGGGACGGGTGAGGGTAAGGCTTCGGGTAAGGGTTAGGGTTAGGGTTAGGGTTATGTTTAGGGGACGGGGACGGTTTAGGGTACAGGTTAGGGTACGATAACGGTTTAGGGTAGCGTACGTTTTAGGGTACGGGTTAGTGTTAGCGTACGGGTTAGGATTAGGGGACGGGTGAGGGTAAGGCTTCGGGTAAGGGTTAGGGTTAGGGTTAGGGTTAGGGTTAAGGGACGGGGACGATTTAGGGTACAGGTTAGTGTACGACAATGGTTTAGGGTGAGCGTACGTGTTAGGGTACGGGTTAGTTTTAGCGTACGGGTTAGGATTAGGGGACGGGTGAGGGTAAGGCTTCGGGTAAGGGTTCGGGTTAGGGTTAGGGTTAGCGTTAGTGTTAGGCGACGGGGACGGTTTAGGGTACAGGTTAGGGTTAGGGTTAGGGTTAGGGTTAGGGGACGGGGACGGATTAGGGTACAGGTTAGGGTACGACAACGGTTTAGGGTGAGCGTACGTGTTAGGGTACGGATTAGTGTTAGCGTACGGTTTAGGATTAGGGGACGGGTGAGGGAAGCCTTCGGGTAAGGGTTAGGGTTAGGGTTAGGGGACGGGAACGGTTTAGGGTATAGGTTAGTGTACGAAAACGGTTTAGGGTGAGCGTACGTGTTAGGGTACGGGTTAGTGTTGGCGTACGGGTTAGGATTAGGGGACGGGTGAAAGTAAGGCTTCGGGTAAGGTTTAGGGTTAGGGTTAGGCTTAGGGTTAGGGTTAGGGGACGGGGACGGGGACGGTTTAGGGTACAGGTTAGGGTACAACAACGGTTTAGGGTGAGCGTACGTGTTAGGGTACGGGTTAGTGTTAGCATACGGGTTAGGATTAGGGGACGGGTGAGGGTAAGGCTTCGGGTAAGTGTTAGGGTTAGGGTTAGGGTTAGGGTTAGGGCACGGGGACGGTTTAGGGTACAGGTTAGGGTACGACAACGGTTTAGACTGAGCGTACGTGTTAGGGTATGGGTTAGTGTTAGCGTACGGTTTAGGATTAGGAGACGGGTGAGGGTAAGGCTTCGGGTAAGGGTTAGGGTTAGGGTTAGGGTTAGGGTTAGGGGACGGGGACGGTTTAGGGTACAAGTTAGGGTACGACAACGGTTTAGGGTGAGCGTACGTGTTAGGGTACGGGTTAGTGTTAGCGTACGGGTTAGGATTGGGGACGGGTGAGGTTAAGGCTTCGGGTAAGGTTTAGGGTTAGGGTTAGGGTTAGGGTAAGGTTAGGGGACGGGGACGGTTTAGGGTACAGGTTAGGGTACGACAATGGTTTAAGGTGAGCGTATGTGTTAGGGTATGGGTTAGTGTTAGCGTACGGTTTAGGATTAGGGGACGGGTGAGCGTAAGGCTTCGGGTAAGGGTTAGGGTTAGGGTTAGTGTTAGGGGACGGGGACGGTTTAGGGTACAGGTTAGTGTACGACAACGGTTTAGGGTGAGCGTACGTGCTAGGGTACGGGTTAGTGTTGGCGTACGGGTTGGGATTAGGGGACGGGTGAGGGTAAGGCTTCGGGTAAGGGTTAGGGTTAGGGTTAGGGGACGGGGACGGGGACGGGAACGGTTTAGGGTACAGGTTAGGGTACTACAACGGTTTAGGGTGAGCTTACGTGTTAGGGAACGTGTTAGTGTTAGCGTACGGGTTAGGATTAGGGGACGGGTGAGGGTAAGGCTTCGGGTAAGGCTTAGGGTTAGGGTTAGGGTTAGGGTTAGAGTTAGGGGACGGGGACGGTTTAGGGTACAGGTTAGGGTACGCCAACGGTTTAGGGTGAGCGTACGTGTTAGGGTACGGGTTTGTGTTAGCGTACGGTTTAAGATTAGGGGACGGTTGAGGGTAAAGCTTCGGGTAAGGGTTAGCGTTAGGGTTAGGGTTAGGGTTAGGGGATGGGGACGGGGACGCTTTAGGGTACAGGATAGGGTACGACAACGGTTTAGGGTGAGCGTACGTGTTAGGGTACGGGTTAGTGTTAGCGTACGGGTTAGTATTAGGGGACGGTTGAGGGTAAGGCTTCGGGTAAGGGTTAGGGTTAGGGTTAGGGTTAGGGTTAGGGTTAGGGGACGGGGACGGTTTAGGGTACAGGTTAGGGTACGACAACGGTTTAGGGTGAGTGTACGTGTTAGGGTACGGGTTAGTGTTAGCGTACGGGTTAGGATTAGGGTACGGCTGAGGGTAAGGCTTCGGGTAAGGGTTAGGGTTAGGGCTGGGGTTAGGGTTAGGGTTAGGGTTAGGGGACGGGGACGGTTTAGGGTGCAGGTTAGGGTACGACAATGGTTTAGGGTGAGCGTACGTGTTAGGGTACGGGTTAGTGTTAGCGTACGGGTTAGGATTAGGTTACGGCTGAGGGTAAGGCTTCGGGTAAGGGTAAGGATTAGGGTTAGGGTTAGGGTTTGGGGACGGGGACGGTTTAGGGTACAGGTTAGGGTACGACAACGGTTTAGGGTGAGCGTACGTGTTAGGGTACGGGTTAGTGTTAGCGTACGGTTTAGGATTAGGGGACGGGTGAGGTTAAGGCTTCGGGTAAGGGTTAGGGTTAGGGTTAGTGTTAGGGTTAGGGGACGGGGACGGTTTAGGGTACAGGTTAGGGTACGACAACGGTTTAGGGTGAGCGTACGTGTTAGGGTACGGGTTAGTGTTAGCGTACGGGTTAGGATTAGGGGACGGGTGAGGGTAAGGCTTCGGGTAAGGGTTAGGGTTAGGGTTAGGGTTAGGGTTAGGGGACGGGGACGGGGACGGGGAAGGTTTAGGGTACAGGTTAGGGTACGACAAAGGTTTAGGGTGAGCGTACGTGTTAGGGTACGGGTTAATGTTAGCGTACGGGTTAGGATTAGGGTACGGGTGAGGGTAAGGCTTCGGGTAAGGGTTAGGGTTAGGGTTAGGGTTAGGGTTAGGGGACGGGGACGGGCACGGTTTAGTGTAAAGGTTAGGGAACGACAACGGTTTAGGGTGAGCGTACGTGTTAGAGTACGGGTTAGTGTTAGCGTACGGGTTAGGATTAGGGGACGGGTGAGTGTAAGGCTTCGGGTAAGGGTTAGGGTTAGGTTTAGGGTTAGGTTTAGGGGACGGGGACGGTTTAGGGTACAGGTTAGGGTACGACAACGGTTTAGGGTGAGCGTACGTGTTAGGGTACGGGTTAGTGTTAGCGTACGGGTTAGGATAAGGGGACGGGTGAGGGTAAGGCTTCGGTAAAGGGTTAGGGTTAGGGTTAGGGTTAGGGGACAAGGGCGGTTTAGGGTACAGGTTAGCGTACGACAACGTTTTAGGGTGAGCGTACGTGTTAGGGTACGGGTTAGTGTTAGCGTACGGGTTAGGATTATGTGACGGGTCAGGGTAAGGCTTCGTGTAAGGGTTAGGGTTAGGGTTAGGGTTAGGGGACGGGGACGGGGACGGTTTAGGGTATAGGTTAGGGTACGACAACGGTTTAGGGTGAGCGTACGTGTTAGGGTACGGGTTAGCGTTAGCGTACGGGTTAGGATTAGGGGACGGGTGAGGGTAAGGCTTCGGGTAAGGTTTAGGGTTAGGGTTAGGGTTAGTGTAAGGTTAGGGGATGGGGACGGTTTAGGGTACAGGTTAGGGTACGACAATGGTTTAAGGTGAGCGTATGTGTTAGGGTACGGGTTAGTGTTAGCGTACGGTTTAGGATTAGGGGACGGGTGAGCGTAAGGCTTCGGGTAAGGGTTAGGGTTAGGGTTAGGGTTAGGGGACGGGGACGGTTTAGGGTACAGGTTAGTGTACGACAACGGTTTAGGGTGAGCGCACGTGCTAGGGTACGGGTTAGTGTTGGCGTACGGGTTAGGATTAGGGGACGGGTGAGGGTAAGGCTTCGGGTAAGGGTTAGGGTTAGGGGACGGGGACGGGGACGGGGACGGGAACGGTTTAGGGTACAGGTTAGGGTACTACAACGGTTTAGGGTGAGCTTACGTGTTAGGGTACGTGTTAGTGTTAGCGTACGGGTTAGGATTAGGGGACGGGTGAGGGTAAGGCTTCGGGTAAGGGTTAGGGTTAGTGTTAGGGTTAGGGTTAGGGTTAGGGGACGGGGACGGTTTAGGGTACAGGTTAGCGTACGCCAACGGTTTAGTGTGAGCGTACGTGTTAGGGTAAGTTTTAGTGTTAGCGTACGGGTTAGGATTAGGGGACGTGTGAGGGTAAGGCTTCGGGTAAGGGTTAGGGTTAGGGTTAGGTTTAGGGTAAGGGTTAGGGGACGTGGACGGTTTAGGGTACAGGTTAGGGTACGACAACGGTTTAGGGTGAGCATACGTGTTAGGGTACGGGTTAGTGTTACCGCACGGGTTAGGATTAGGGGACGGGTGAGGGTAAGGCTTCGGGTAAGGGTTAGGGTTAGGGTTAGGGTTAGGGTTAGGGGATGGGGACGGGGACGCTTTAGGGTACAGGTTAGGGTACGACAACGGTTTAGGGTGAGCGTACGTGTTAGGGTACGGGTTAGTGTTAGCGTACGGGTTAGGATTAGGGGACGGGTGAGGGTAAGTCTTCGGGTAAGGTTTAGGGTTAGGTTTAGGGTTAGGGTTAGGGGACGGGAACGGTTTAGGGTACAGGTTAGTGTACGAAAACGGTTTAGGGTGAGCGTACGTGTTAGTGTAGGGGTTAGTGTTGGCGTACGGTTTAGGATTAGGGGACGTGTGTGGGTAAGGCTTCGGGTAAGGTTTAGGGTTAGGGTTAGGCTTAGGGTTTGGGTTAGGGGACGGGGACGGGGACGGTTTAGGGTACAGGTTAGGGTACGACAACGGTTTAGGGTGAGCGTACGTGTTAGGGTACGGGTTAGTGTTAGCGTACGGGTTAGGATTAGGGGACGGCTGAGGGTAAGGCTTCGGGTAAGGGTTAGGGTTAGGGTTAGTGTTAGGGTTAGGGTTAGGGGACGGGGACGGTTTAGGGTACAGGTTAGTGTACGACAACGGTTTAGGGTGAGCGTATGTGTTAACGTACGGGTTAGTGTTAACGTACGGGTTAGGATTAGGGGACGCGTGAGGGTAAGGCTTCGGGTAAGTGTTAGGGTTAGTGTTAGGGTTAGGGTTAGGGTTAGGGGACGGGGACAGGGACGGTTTAGGGTACAGGTTAGGGTACGACAACGGTTTAGGGTGAGCGTACGTGTTAGGGTTAGGGTTAGTGTTAGCGTACGGGTTAGGATTAGGGGATGGGTGAGGGTAAGGCTTAGGGTAAGGGTTAGGTTTAGGGTTAGGGTTAGGGTTAGGGGACGGGGACGGGGACGGTTTAGGTTACAGGTTAGGGTATGACAACGGTTTAGAGTGAGCGTACGTGTTAGGGTACGGGGTAGTGTTAGCGTACGGTTTAGGATTAGGAGACGGGTGAGTGTAAGGCTTCGGGTAAGGGTTAGGGTTAGGGTTAGGGTTAGGGTTAGGGGACGGAGAGTGTTTAGGGTACAAGTTAGTGTACGACAACGGTTTAGGGTGAGCGTACGTGTTAGGGTACGGGTTAGTGTTAGCGTACGGGTTAGGATTAGGGGACGGGTGAGGGTAAGGCTTCGGGTAAGGGTTAGGGTTAGGGTTAGGTTTAGGGTAAGGGTTAGGGGACGGGGACGGTTTAGGGTACAGGTTAGGGTACGACAACGGTTTAGGGTGAGCGTACGTGTTAGGGTACGGGTTAGTGTTACCGCACGGGTTAGGATTAGGTGACGGGTGAGTGTAAGGCTTCGGGTAAGGGTTAGGGTTAGGGTTAGGGTTAGGGTTAGGGGATGGGGACGGGGACGCTTTAGGGTACAGGTTAGGGTACGACAACGGTTTAGGGTGAGCGTATGTGTTAGGGTACGGGTTAGTGTTAGCGTACGGGTTAGGATTAGGGGACGGGTGAGGGTAAGGCTTCGGGTAAGGGTTAGGGTTAGGTTTAGGGTTAGGTTTAGGGGACGGGAACGGTTTAGGGTACAGGTTAGTGTACGAAAACGGTTTAGGGTGAGCGTACGTGTTAGTGTAGGGGTTAGTGTTGGCGTACGGGTTAGGATTAGGGGACGTGTGTGGGTAAGGCTTCGGGTAAGGTTTAGGGTTAGGGTTAGGGTTAGGGTTAGGGTTAGGGGACGGGGACGGGGACGGTTTAGGGTACAGGTTAGCGTACGACAACGGTTTAGGGTGAGCGTACGTGTTAGGGTACGGGTTAGTGTTAGCGTACGGGTTAGGATTAGGGGACGGCTGAGGGTAAGGCTTCGGGTAAGGGTTAGGGTTAGGGTTAGGGTTAGGGTTAGGGTTAGGGGACGGGGACGGTTTAGGGTACAGGTTAGTGTACGACAACGGTTTAGGGTGAGCGTATGTGTTAACGTACGTGTTAGTGTTAACGTACGGGTTAGGATTAGGGGACGCGTGAGGGTAACGCTTCGGGTAAGTGTTAGGGTTAGTGTTAGGGTTAGGGTTAGGGTTAGGGGACGGGGACAGGGACGGTTTAGGGTACAGGTTAGGGTACGACAACGGTTTAGGGTGAGCGTACGTGTTAGGGTTAGGGTTAGGGTTAGGGTTAGGGTTAGGGGACGGGGACGGGGACGGTTTAGGTGACAGGTTAGGGTACGACAACGGTTTAGGGTGAACGTACGTGTTAGGATACGTGTTAGTGTTAGCGTACAGGTTAGGATTAGGGGACGGGTGAGGTTAAGGCTTCGGGTAAGGGTTAGGGTTAGGGTTAGGGTTAGGGTTAGGGGACGGGGCCGGTTTAGGTTACAGGTTAGGGTACGACAACGGTTTAGAGTGAGCGTACGTGTTAGGGTACGGGTTAGTGTTAGCGTACGGTTTAGGATTAGGAGACGGGTGAGGGTAAGGCTTCAGGTAAGGGTTAGGGTTAGGGTTAGGGGACGGAGAGGGTTCAGGGTACAAGTTAGGGTACGACAACGCTTTAGGGTGAGCGTAGGTGTTAGGGTACGGGTTAGTGTTAGCGTACGGGTTAGGATTAGGGGACGGGTGAGGGTAAGACTTCGGGTAAGGGTTAGGGTTAGGGTTAGGGATAGGGTTAGGGATAGGGGACGGGGACGGTTTAGGGTACAGGTTAGTGTACGACAACGGTTTAGGGTGAGCGTACGTGTTAGGGTACGTGTTAGTGTTAGCGTATGGGTTAGGATAAGGGGACGGGTGAGCATAAGGCTTCGGGTAAGGGTTAGGGTTAGGGTTAGGGTTAGGGTTAGGGTAAGGGACGGGGACGGTTTAGGGTACAGGTTAGGGTACGACAACGGTTTAGGGTGAGCGTACGTGTTAGGGTATGTGTTAGTTTTAGCGTACGGGTTAGGATTAGGGGACGGGTGAGGGTAAGGCTTCGGGTAAGGGTTAGGGTTAGGGTTAGGGTTATGTTTAGGGGACGGGGACGGTTTAGGGTACAGGTTAGGGTACGATAACGGTTTAGGGTAGCGTACGTTTTAGGGTACGGGTTAGTGTTAGCGTACGGGTTAGGATTAGGGGACGGGTGAGGGTAAGGCTTCGGGTAAGGGTTAGGGTTAGGGTTAGGGTTAGGGTTAAGGGACGGGGACGATTTAGGGTACAGGTTAGTGTACGACAATGGTTTAGGGTGAGCGTACGTGTTAGGGTACGGGTTAGTTTTAGCGTACGGGTTAGGATTAGGGGACGGGTGAGGGTAAGGCTTCGGGTAAGGGTTCGGGTTAGGGTTAGGGTTAGCGTTAGTGTTAGGCGACGGGGACGGTTTAGGGTACAGGTTAGGGTTAGGGTTAGGGTTAGGGTTAGGGGACGGGGACGGATTAGGGTACAGGTTAGGGTACGACAACGGTTTAGGGTGAGCGTACGTGTTAGGGTACGGATTAGTGTTAGCGTACGGTTTAGGATTAGGGGACGGGTGAGGGAAGCCTTCGGGTAAGGGTTAGGGTTAGGGTTAGGGGACGGGAACGGTTTAGGGTATAGGTTAGTGTACGAAAACGGTTTAGGGTGAGCGTACGTGTTAGGGTACGGGTTAGTGTTGGCGTACGGGTTAGGATTAGGGGACGGGTGAAAGTAAGGCTTCGGGTAAGGTTTAGGGTTAGGGTTAGGCTTAGGGTTAGGGTTAGGGGACGGGGACGGGGACGGTTTAGGGTACAGGTTAGGGTACAACAACGGTTTAGGGTGAGCGTACGTGTTAGGGTACGGGTTAGTGTTAGCATACGGGTTAGGATTAGGGGACGGGTGAGGGTAAGGCTTCGGGTAAGTGTTAGGGTTAGGGTTAGGGTTAGGGTTAGGGCACGGGGACGGTTTAGGGTACAGGTTAGGGTACGACAACGGTTTAGACTGAGCGTACGTGTTAGGGTATGGGTTAGTGTTAGCGTACGGTTTAGGATTAGGAGACGGGTGAGGGTAAGGCTTCGGGTAAGGGTTAGGGTTAGGGTTAGGGTTAGGGTTAGGGGACGGGGACGGTTTAGGGTACAAGTTAGGGTACGACAACGGTTTAGGGTGAGCGTACGTGTTAGGGTACGGGTTAGTGTTAGCGTACGGGTTAGGATTGGGGACGGGTGAGGTTAAGGCTTCGGGTAAGGTTTAGGGTTAGGGTTAGGGTTAGGGTAAGGTTAGGGGACGGGGACGGTTTAGGGTACAGGTTAGGGTACGACAATGGTTTAAGGTGAGCGTATGTGTTAGGGTATGGGTTAGTGTTAGCGTACGGTTTAGGATTAGGGGACGGGTGAGCGTAAGGCTTCGGGTAAGGGTTAGGGTTAGGGTTAGTGTTAGGGGACGGGGACGGTTTAGGGTACAGGTTAGTGTACGACAACGGTTTAGGGTGAGCGTACGTGCTAGGGTACGGGTTAGTGTTGGCGTACGGGTTGGGATTAGGGGACGGGTGAGGGTAAGGCTTCGGGTAAGGGTTAGGGTTAGGGTTAGGGGACGGGGACGGGGACGGGAACGGTTTAGGGTACAGGTTAGGGTACTACAACGGTTTAGGGTGAGCTTACGTGTTAGGGAACGTGTTAGTGTTAGCGTACGGGTTAGGATTAGGGGACGGGTGAGGGTAAGGCTTCGGGTAAGGCTTAGGGTTAGGGTTAGGGTTAGGGTTAGAGTTAGGGGACGGGGACGGTTTAGGGTACAGGTTAGGGTACGCCAACGGTTTAGGGTGAGCGTACGTGTTAGGGTACGGGTTTGTGTTAGCGTACGGTTTAAGATTAGGGGACGGTTGAGGGTAAAGCTTCGGGTAAGGGTTAGCGTTAGGGTTAGGGTTAGGGTTAGGGGATGGGGACGGGGACGCTTTAGGGTACAGGATAGGGTACGACAACGGTTTAGGGTGAGCGTACGTGTTAGGGTACGGGTTAGTGTTAGCGTACGGGTTAGTATTAGGGGACGGTTGAGGGTAAGGCTTCGGGTAAGGGTTAGGGTTAGGGTTAGGGTTAGGGTTAGGGTTAGGGGACGGGGACGGTTTAGGGTACAGGTTAGGGTACGACAACGGTTTAGGGTGAGTGTACGTGTTAGGGTACGGGTTAGTGTTAGCGTACGGGTTAGGATTAGGGTACGGCTGAGGGTAAGGCTTCGGGTAAGGGTTAGGGTTAGGGCTGGGGTTAGGGTTAGGGTTAGGGTTAGGGGACGGGGACGGTTTAGGGTGCAGGTTAGGGTACGACAATGGTTTAGGGTGAGCGTACGTGTTAGGGTACGGGTTAGTGTTAGCGTACGGGTTAGGATTAGGTTACGGCTGAGGGTAAGGCTTCGGGTAAGGGTAAGGATTAGGGTTAGGGTTAGGGTTTGGGGACGGGGACGGTTTAGGGTACAGGTTAGGGTACGACAACGGTTTAGGGTGAGCGTACGTGTTAGGGTACGGGTTAGTGTTAGCGTACGGTTTAGGATTAGGGGACGGGTGAGGTTAAGGCTTCGGGTAAGGGTTAGGGTTAGGGTTAGTGTTAGGGTTAGGGGACGGGGACGGTTTAGGGTACAGGTTAGGGTACGACAACGGTTTAGGGTGAGCGTACGTGTTAGGGTACGGGTTAGTGTTAGCGTACGGGTTAGGATTAGGGGACGGGTGAGGGTAAGGCTTCGGGTAAGGGTTAGGGTTAGGGTTAGGGTTAGGGTTAGGGGACGGGGACGGGGACGGGGAAGGTTTAGGGTACAGGTTAGGGTACGACAAAGGTTTAGGGTGAGCGTACGTGTTAGGGTACGGGTTAATGTTAGCGTACGGGTTAGGATTAGGGTACGGGTGAGGGTAAGGCTTCGGGTAAGGGTTAGGGTTAGGGTTAGGGTTAGGGTTAGGGGACGGGGACGGGCACGGTTTAGTGTAAAGGTTAGGGAACGACAACGGTTTAGGGTGAGCGTACGTGTTAGAGTACGGGTTAGTGTTAGCGTACGGGTTAGGATTAGGGGACGGGTGAGTGTAAGGCTTCGGGTAAGGGTTAGGGTTAGGTTTAGGGTTAGGTTTAGGGGACGGGGACGGTTTAGGGTACAGGTTAGGGTACGACAACGGTTTAGGGTGAGCGTACGTGTTAGGGTACGGGTTAGTGTTAGCGTACGGGTTAGGATAAGGGGACGGGTGAGGGTAAGGCTTCGGTAAAGGGTTAGGGTTAGGGTTAGGGTTAGGGGACAAGGGCGGTTTAGGGTACAGGTTAGCGTACGACAACGTTTTAGGGTGAGCGTACGTGTTAGGGTACGGGTTAGTGTTAGCGTACGGGTTAGGATTATGTGACGGGTCAGGGTAAGGCTTCGTGTAAGGGTTAGGGTTAGGGTTAGGGTTAGGGGACGGGGACGGGGACGGTTTAGGGTATAGGTTAGGGTACGACAACGGTTTAGGGTGAGCGTACGTGTTAGGGTACGGGTTAGCGTTAGCGTACGGGTTAGGATTAGGGGACGGGTGAGGGTAAGGCTTCGGGTAAGGGTTAGGGTTAGGGTTAGGGTTAGGGTTAGGGTTAGAGGACGGGGACGGTTTAGGGTACAGGTTAGGGTACGACAACGTTTTAGGGTTAGCGTAGGTGTTAGGGTACGGGTTAGTGTTAGCGTACGGGTTAGGATTAGGGGACGGGTGAGGGTAAGGCTTCGGTTAAGGTTTAGGGTTAGGGTTAGGGTTAGGGTTAGGGGACGGGGACGGTTTAGGGTACAGGTTAGGGTACGACAACTGTTTAGGGTGAGCGTACGTGTTAGGGTACGGGTTAGTGTTAGCGTACGGGTTAGGATTAGGGGACGGGTGAGGGTAAGGCTTCGGGTAAGGGTTAGGGTTAGGGTTAGGGTTAGGGTTAGGGGACGGGGACCGTTTAGCGTACAGGTTAGGGTACGACAACGGTTTAGGGTGAGCGTACGTGTTAGGGTACGGGTTAGTGTTAGCGTACGGGTTAGGATTAGGGGACGGGTGAGGGTAAGGCTTCGGGTAAGGGTTAGGGTTAGGGTTAGGGTTAGGGTTAGGGTTTGGGGACGGGGACGGTTTAGGGTACAGGTTAGGGTACGACAACGGTTTAGGGTGAGCGTACATGTTAGGGTATATGTTAGTGTTAGCGTACGGGTTAGGATTAGGGGACGGGTGAGGGTAAGGCTTCGGGTAAGGGTTAGGGTTAGGGTTAGTGTTATGGGACGGGGACGGGGACGGTTTCGGGTACAGGTTAGGGTACGACAACGGTTTAGGGTGAGGGTACGTGTTAAGGTATGGGTTAGTGTGAGCGTACGGGTTAGGATTAGGGGACGGGTGAGGGTAAGGCTTCGGGTAAGGGTTAGGGTTAGGGTTAGGGTTAGGGTTAGGGTTAGGGCACGGGGACAGTTTAGGGTACAGGTTAGGGTACGACAACGGTTTAGGGTGAGCGTACGTGTTACGGTACGGGTTAGTGTTAGCGTACGGTTTAGGATTAGGGGACGGGTGAGGGTAAGGCTTCGGGTAAGGGTTAGGGTTAGGGTTAGCATTAGGGTTAGGGGACGGGGACGGTTTAGTGTACAGGTTAGGGTACGACAACGGTTTAGGGTGAGTGTACGTGTTTTGGTACGGGTTAGTGTTATCGTACAGGTTAGCATTAGGGGACGGGTGAGGGTAAGGCTTCGGGTAAGGGTTAGGGTTAGGGGACGGGGACGGGGACGGTTTAGGGTACAGGTTAGGGTACGACAATCGTTTAGGGTGAGCGTACGTGTTAGGGTACGGGTTAGTGTTAGCGTACGGGTTAGCATTAGGGGACGGGTGAGGGTAAGGCTTCGGGTAAGGGTTAGGGATAGGGTTAGGGTTAGGGTTAGGGTTAGGGGACGGGGACGGTTTAGGTTACACGTTAGGGTACGACAACGGTTTAGGGTGAGCGTACGTGTTAGGGTACGGGTTAGTGTTAGCGTACGGGTTAGTATTAGGAGAAGGGTGAGGGTAAGACTTCGGATAAGGGTTAGGGTTAGGGTTAGGGTTAGGGGACGGGCACGGGGACGGTTTAGGGTACAGGTTAGTGTACGACAACGGTTTAGGGTGAGCGTACGTGTTAGGGTACGGGTTAGTGTTAGCGTACGGGTTAGGATTAGGGGACGGGTGAGGGTAAGGCTTCGGGTAAGGGTTAGGGTTAGGGTTAGGGTTAGGGGACGGGGACGGGAACGGGGACGGTTTAGGGTACAGGTTAGGGTACGACAACGGTTTAGGGTGAGCGTACGTGTTAGGGTACGGGTTATTGTTAGCGTACGGGTTAGGATTAGGGGACGGGTGAGTGTAAGGCTTCGGCTAAGGATTAGGGTTAGGGTTAGTGTTACGGTTAGGGTTAG